>NC_056739.1:1672478589-1672778589 GCF_019279795.1 Protopterus annectens
GAAAAAATGACAGTGTAGAACCCTTAAGACATGGAAATATTCCTACAATGGGGCTAGGCCAAGCCCAATGGAGGATAGCCCCCCTGTTTTAGAAGGAAGTAGCAGTCCACAAAAAAACTCACAAAAACTGATAGGCCAAATAAGAGCCATACAAATGAGGGAGTGGACTACTGAGGACAAGAAAGAAATTATATATTGTTACTATTATGCAAGAAGCCCAGAATTTCCAGACAAAGGTATACAAAAAGATTAAGAGAGAAATTAGAGGAAAGAAAAATATTTCCAGAAGAAAAACTGCCAGAGGTTTCAAATAAAAAAATTGTGTTCATTAATAGAACAGATCTGTGAAAAACGCTATACAGACCAATAAATCTTGTGCCATTTGGAAAAAGAAGCTAGTGAGGAAGAACAGAATTTAACGAAGTTTGAAGGGTATAAAAAAGAAATATGGACATGGGAAAGAAAGTGAGATCTGATATTGTGCAATATTTATGCAAAGGAGAAAGCCAAATTAATCAACACAAAAAGGTAGCCCCAAGGATATTTGAAGATAAATATAAGCAAAGGCACCCAGATATGGAAAATTTCACAATAAAAAAAATAAGATCACAAAGAGGGAATGTAGAACAGAAGATTAGTTAAGTAGAAGTTAGAAAATAGAAGCTGAAGTTGTAGAATATTTCTAAAGTGAAGGATTCAGTGCAGAAAGTCTAAGACAGGTCATATCACAACATGATGGAACAGCTAGTCCCCAAAGTAAGAAGAAACAATAGGAACATGAGTCATCTGAAGAAGAAATATGGGCACGGGAAAGAAAAATATTTAATATGGTGCAATATTTATGCAAAGGAGAAAACAAAACTAATCAGTGCAAACAGAGCAACACCAAAGATATTTGAAGAGAAATACAGGCAAAGACATCCAGATGTGGAAAATTTTACAATACAAAAATAAGAAAATAAAGAGGAAAAGAAGAAAAGAGGATGAGTAATGGGGAAGTTAAAGCAGTGGAAACTGAGGTTACTGACTACCTGCAAAGTAAAGGATTTAGTGTATAAAATTTAGCTCAGATAACAACAAAACAGGATAGAGCAATGTATATCCAAATTAGGAGAAACTAGTGGAGCAGGAAGCATCTAAGATACTTTGGAGCCTCCCATAGGAAACCAGTACAAAGGCTGAGTTGGAGCTATACAGCAAGGGAAAGAACAGAAAACTGTGGCAACTCTGACACAATCAGTGCTGTGGAGTGATAGACCAGTGAGTTCCCATATGAAAGAACAACGGATGACACAGGGTGAAACTGAAGAGAACATGGTACAAGAAGCTCTGGAACTTTCTATAGAATGCCCGCAGGAAATGGTGAACAAGGAATGTGCCCTTAGAAGAAAATGATTGAAGAAAAGAGTTACTTGATTTAATAGAGATGGATAGACATATTAAAGATCAATGAAAGAAATGGACTGCTGAACGTCAATAAACTCAAAAAGCTAGAAGATGATAAAACAAATGAACACATTAATTAGGACTATCCATAGAGATTCATGTGATATAACAGAAGTAAATAGGATACGTTACTGTGCAGCCAAATTAATAACAGATAAAGTCCTACCACAAGAACACAAGGTAGTAAGGGAAAGGATGGGTAGAAATCAAATGGCATCATGGAAGTATTGAACAGAGAAAACTATAAAGCAATTAAGACAAGAAGTGTCACTGCTAGAAGAGAACAGAAGAGGGAATAGATCAACAAAAGTACTCTGAAAGATAGATGTGAAAAAAACAGCACACAGTATTATAACAGATCAAGATTTATCATGCACTATCGCAAATAATAAACTAAAAATATCAGCACCGACAGAAAAACTTAGACGATACACAGATAAATATAAAAGAAAAGTACAAAATAAGCAATTTATTGATGACCCAAAAAAGTTTTGTAGAGAACTGGGAAACAAGGTAAAAGGAATTGAAAGACCATAAAAAAAAAAAGAAGAAATAGATACATTTTGCAAAAGTATTTATGCAGATCATGTGGAACATAACAAAGCTGCTAAATGGATAGAAGAAGTAAAAGAAAGAATAAGAATTTCAAATGTACAGGATATGAAATGGAATGAAGTAACAGCCAAAGAGACTGAAACAAAGTAAAAAAAAAAATCCTCTAACTGGAAAACCTCAGACCCAGATCTAGTACCTAACTTTTGGTTCAGAGTATAAACATCTTTGCATGAAGATTTAGCCTTGTGTAAGAACTATATATATGTGCACCCCAAACAAACACCAGCCTGGCTAATAGCAATGCTCCTACTTAAGAGTGAACCTACAAACTACCCTAAAAATTATAGACCATTAACTTGCCTTCCGATGATATATAAACTATATACTCAAATTGAAGCCGACAGAGTTTATAGTCATTTAGAAGGAAACTCAATTATGGCAATAGAACAAAAGAGTAATAAAAGAAAAATATTATAGAACAAAGGATCGTTTGTTGTTAAATAAAGCCATAGTGGAGAACTGTATAAGGGGAAGAATTTAACTATGGCATGGATAGACTACAAAAAAGCATTTGACAGACAAATTAATTCTAAAAACAGCATTGACATCTAAGAACAAAGTTCAAGCTATAAACCAATTTGCACTTCCTGTCCTAACTTACAGTTTTGGAGTGACTGACTGGTCCCAACAGGTGTTGGGTAGATTAGGCAGGAAAACAAGAAGGATGCTTCATGCTCATCAAATGATTTATAAAAATCATTGCATACCAAGATTATATAGTCCCCATTCTGAAGGAGGTATGGACCTCCTTGAAATTGATTACATGTATAGATATGCAATCATGGGACTGCATACATATCTACTGACCTTATAAGACCCAAATGTAGTGAATGTTTTGAAACATGAGGAGAATAAATAAAGCATACTGACATCAAGCGGGAATGGAAATCAAACCAGAAGTAGATTAAAATCAGTCAGCAACTGAATGTGGCAAAAAAACAAAAGAAAGAATATAAGGTGAAGCATCAGATAAGATGGCAAGAAATGTGGAAACTGCATAAATATAGTTGCATGTATAGAAAACTCCTGGAACAACCTCATGTTAATTAGGATTCAACACAGGAATGGTTAAGGAGAGGCAAATTCAAACCAAAAGATGAAAGGTTAATATTGGTGACCTAATACAGTGAACTATGTACACATCGGTTTACAAAGTCCATTGAACATGTGGGAGAAACAAATAAATGTAGGTTTTGTAAAACAGAATTGGAAACAGTTACACACCTTGTTGCTGTTTGTAACATACTAATGGCAGAAGGACTGTATACTGAAAGGCATAATAATGTGACAAGACTGTTGTACTGGGGAGTGTGCAAATATTATAATATTAAAGTATCATAAAAACACTGGAAACATAAGCCACAAAGCATCACAGAAAATGATGAAGTCTGCATCACACTGGCTCACCGATTACCAACAGTTCAAAAGATAGATGCAAGAAAAACAGACATAGGGGTCCATGAAAAGAAGACAATAACAGCACTGATCATTGAAATTGCTACACCCAGCGACTACAGTGTCTTGCATACAGAGAGACACAAAGTCATAAAATATATATGGAAGAAAGATACCCAGACAGTTTGAATAGCAGTAGAAGCAATGGGTCTTATAAAAAATAATCTATAATTGTGTTTAAATATGTTACCAATACATGTAACTCCATACGAATTGCAGGCGTCATTACTGGCAACATTGTGGGTGCTGCAAAGAGCACTTATGGCTGACATCAAAGACTGAAACAATACTAATTTCATGAACTTTAATCATACTTTGACTTAGGAATCCGGTTCATTCCCATTATGGTATTAGAAACCCAAAAGATTTGGAGACATTAGCAGAGATGGTACAGAACACTGGGTAAAATAACTGCACATGTAGTGGACAAGAAGATAGTGCAGAGGATGGAGTGTGCATGTGCTGGTGGAATAGAAGAAGATTTGTTGAAAAGGGACTGATGGCATGAGCTTTTTGTGTCAGTGGAATATAAACAGAGGGAAGTAGATGGGAGAAAAAGGAGAGAAAGCAGGAAAGAGAGGGAGAGGAAATGTTGGTAAGAAATGGTGTAAAAAGGAGGATAGCACAGGGACAGAAGAAGGATGAATAGAGCCCTGAAAGAAGGTAGAATGATGAGCTGGGTAGCAAAGGTTAAATTGGGCTAAGGAAAGACAATGAAATTGAAAAAGACTGCAGAGATGGGGTGGAACTTAATGTAAGGAGGGAATGAATATAAAAGTTCAAGAGAAGACTATAGATATTGAGTAGACACTATGAAATGTAGAAGATGGATCTTGAGAAGACAATTGAGGTCCAGAATGACAGGAGTAGTAAGCAAAAATTTAATAGGCTAAATAATGTTTTTTATTGACAAATGACAATTTATTTGTAATATTTGTAATATGCATGATTATGGGAGGTGAATTATGGGAAATGATGATGACCTAGCATTGTTAATGAAAGTAATATATGCTCACTAAAACTTTAGAACAAAAATGTATTTCTAATTATCTGATCCATCCTGGACCCTCCACTCTCAAATTATAGAGTATATACACTTCTTCAAATTAAACAAAAAAAAAAGCTTATATTTCTTCCAGATGAATTAAAGTAGTCTTAGATTGTCTTTGTCATGTCTATTCATGTGGCACTACATTTCCTAAAATCTTACTTAAATGCTAAATTGAGATAGTGGGAAAGTAATATTATGGAAGAAAACAACTCCTGAACCTAAAGGTGCCATTTCTAAGCCCATCATTATTAATCTGTACATCCTAATTACCTGTCAGATGAACTCTTAAATAACTATTAGACATAAGGATAATTCCTTACCTGTTGTATAAGTATAGTTATACACCCATCTTGAAAACAGGAATGGTTCTTCATAAGCCAGATAAGAATCCAGTTATGACCTATATACCCTCAACAGACCTAATATGAATAATTGTGTCTCAATCAATAAGCGATTATTCAAACTCAAACCATCTAAAATCTTAATTAAGAGGTCTCCATTCAAAACTGTGATATTCAGATATGGCAGTTCACAAAACCATTTGTTTTTTTGCACAGAGGGTGGGCAGTTTGCTTCACCCTTGACATGTGGGCAAGTCCTGACACAACTGAATAATAAATATAGGATAGATCGCAATATGTAGTTACACACACACACACACACACACACACACACACACACACACACACACACACACACACACACACACAACCTTGTGCACAACAACAAGCGCGAAATGGATGTTTTACAAAAGGACATAGACAAATTTAATGCACGTGTTACTAATGATTTGTTATTTTCTGTTCAATCTGAAAAAAAACAAATATTTTAATTTGAAAGTCCAAATTGATAAGAAAAGTGAAGAACTGTTAAAAAGGAAATATAGAAAGTTGGATAGGGACACAAGGGAATATAAGGAAGGCAAGCAATATCCTTTACCCAAAATGTCTTATCATTCAACAAATTCTGAACACGTTAACCAACAGTCTACATTTAATAACAACAGTTTTCATGATGAGAACACTGTTAATACCAATGTTCCACATGGTTATGAAGATGTTGGGCTACAGAGATCTGACAGACTCCGGAATAAGAACAACACTAACACCCATTTTTACAGGGGATCGTACCCCCAAAGGACGGGGAACTAGGGGGAATTACCCTTAGAACTACCCCTAATTGATACTAGGGATGATCAGGAAACAATACATGTCGTTAGTAGAGCTGGGTTTAGCATATTTAATTATAGCGGATTAGAAATCATTGATGATTTTCTCAATTTATTTATAAAAGGTTTTAAGTTTATACCCAGTGGTAAAAGTAAACTACCCCACATTTTATTGGATCTCAAAATGTTTACTAGATGGTTAAACCTTTTAAACATTTTTGGGGAAAATTCAAATTCATCAGATTCCATTCCCCCCAGGAAATTGAGTACTTTCAACCCCCCACTTCACCCTCAACTTAAAAATTTGGAAAATACTATTGAACATGAGATACATAATAACTTTGATTCTTTCAAAATCTTTTCTAACCTCGATGTTGGGGACAGAAAGTTATTGGACTCCCTACGTTCTAACCCCAATATTCGTGTCATGGAACCTGATAAGGGTGGGGTGGTAGTAATTATGGAAAAAATATTGTATGATAGTAAAATGCATACCCTTCTACATGATGAATCCAGATACAGTAAGGTTTCTATTAACAAAATCAACATTTCATATAAGAAGATTGACTTAGCATTAAAAGACCTGTTTGATCAAGGTGTCATTGATTATAACACTTACCAATATTTGTACCACCCCCATCCTCATGTATCTTCTATCTTTGAGATACCTAAAGTACATAAATGTGTAGATGACCCCCCACTCAGACCCATTGTAGCTTCAGAAGGAGCCAAAATATCCCCTATAGCTAATTACTTGGACTGGAAACTTAAATCTTTATGGGGTGGTGACTTCACATTCTTAAAGATTCATGGGAATTTCTGAGCAAGGTCAAACCGGAACTATCAGTTCATCATCTTTTATTTATTACAATAGATGTAGTTGATCTGTTTTCAGTTATTCCCCATGACCTAGGTTTGACTTGGCTTGAAAAGGCCTTAAGAACTAGACTAGGGGCAACTGAAAAATATATCTTTTTATATAATGAATTGACAGAGCTTGTTTTGAAAAATAAATTTCTATTTTTTGAAGGTGAATTTTACCGCCAAGAGTCTGGGGTAGCTATGGGAGCTAGTTGTGCTCCAACCTTTGCAGATGTTATTGTATCTGTGTGGGAGTATAAATTTGTACAAAACTGTGCTTACTTCCAATATTGGAATTTTTTACTCCAGGTTCCTGGACGATATTTGTATTTTTTGGTTAGGGGGTGAGCATCTTTTGAGTGATTTTATTTCCTATCTCAATCACACTACTGATTTTTTTCAGGTTTACTTATCAAGCTAATCCTTCTACTATTTACTATTTAGATGTTACATTATAGAAAACTGATTATGGTTTTAAATCTGTTGTCTTTAGAAAGCCTACTTTCTCCAACATGTATATTAGTTACAGCAGCACACATCCCTTTTATCAGAAAAAAGGTATCATTAAAGGTCAATTTGTACGCATTTGTCGTATGACTTCTGACGATTCTGATTATTTTTCTGAATGTGCTGTGTTGCAACAGATGTTTTCTGAATGAGGTTACCCCACCGAGCTTATCAATTCTATTAGGACAGAGGTCACACATGGTAGGAAAACTATTTACAGGCCTATCCTAGGTATGGTAAGTAGTTTTTCCAGTAAACATGGTTGTATGAATTCCAGTGAGACAGGTTACAACAGGGCATTTGTTACCAACTTCAGCTCTAATGCCCATGCCCATTACATCAAGAATATAGTGTTAAAAGAATGGGACAAGTTCTCAAGTTTTACTGATTTACCTAATTTAAAAGGTAAATACATCAAAGTAGTCTTTAGGAAGGGGCAAAATATAAAAAATATGCTTGAGATGGTAGGACATGATAATGTGTTTGTTCATAGAAAGAAGGGCACCTTTAAATGTGGCGCCTGTAACCAATGTTCTTTTATTAATAACAAGGAATAGGTTACATTACCAAGTAGATAAAAAACTTTAACTGCCAAGACCTACACCAATTGTAATTCCCAGGGTCTGGTCTATTTAATCACCTGTGGATGTTGTGACAGTTTCTATGTCGGCAAGACAGAGAGACAGTTCAAACATAGAATATATGAGCATATGAATGACATCAGTAACTGTAATGTTAACAATGCATTGTATAAACATACTTTATCATGCATCAATGCCAAGTTCTCTTTTTTTGTGTGAGAAACTGTATCCAAGGAACCCAGAGGTGGACACTGGGAACACAAAATGGAATATAGAGAAATCTATTGGCAGTTATTTTTGGAATCTAACAACTTTCTGGGTCTTAATTATCATATTTCACTTGTGCCCCTACTCAAATTGAGGGCAGCTAAATTACGATTTCATGTTTCTTTTATATTTAATATGGATGTTTTAATCACATCATTTTCAGTTTATGGGAGTATATATATATATTTTTTTATATTTATATAGTTTTCTTAACTCATGACACACATTTAGGTTATCATGTGATATTTGTATATTTTTAAATATATATAATATTTTTAACATTTCTAGTTCATCAAGTACATCAAAGCAGTATACCAGTTAGATATTTCAGCTTATTTTTTAATGTTTATTCTACTTTTCATGCCTGATTCTTTAAATTTTTGGTAGTTCATTAATTCATTTAATTTATGCTTATATAAATTAATCTAAGTGGAATGTTTTTTTTTAGTTCTGAGGATGTCTGAGAGCTATCTGGACGAAAATGCGTGTGTAATTGTAGTGACGTTAAAATAAACTTTGTTCTTTGTCAGCCAGCAGTTTTGTGCCCTTCATTGTCGAGTTTTTGGATTTTTAGTTTTGTTGGACTGGACTGTGACTCTTTTTTGTGGTTTTCAAAAATTTAATAGGCTAAATGATGTTTTTTATTGACAGATGACAATTTATTTGTAATATTTGTAATATGCATGATTATGGGAAGTGAACTATGGGAAATGATGATGACCTAGCATTGTTAATGAAAGTAATATATGCTCACTAAAACTTTAGAACAAAAAAGGTATTTCTAATTATCTGATCCATCCTGGACTCTCCACTCTCAAATTATACCCTGGGATTCATGAAGCTTGCGCCAGGAGCAGGCATAGCATTGGCAATCTAACATCAAATATGGCCGCAGAGCGATTCAGGTACGAGCTGTTTCCACATGCACTACCTGAGTACACTACACCTGCACAGCTCCCGGTACCTGTATGTTAATCACCCCATGTGCAGCAGTGTAGCATGCAAATGAAGGTATATAGCAATTCAGGAAGTGGTGCAGGCATAGTGTAAGCATGCAGAAATGTAAACCGAAAAAACGGTTTACATTTTTGCAAACATAAAATCGGAGCCATGACAGCGGACCAGACACATGTATTATTCTGTTAATATTTGCCAATGGCTAAATATATAGCCATTGGCATAAAAACATGCACAAAATATAAAAAAGAACATTTAATGTTATGCCCACACTAACGCAAAGTTAAAGCGCAGGGCATCTGTGCGCAAATGGGATCACAATAAAAATAGAATTATATGGAATAAAACTGCAATGTAACACTTTTCATGATTTCCCCATAATAGTCAATGGCATGCATGCTACACCACACCATGGCGCAAGAGTTGCTAAGGGGCTGTGACAGTGTTTTGCAAGGTAACTAGGAATTAGTAGGCAATGCCATGCAAATGAGAGGAGTAATAGTGAATCACAAATTCCCCGCCAGTGTAAGGATGTACCTCACAGCATAGCGTTACAACACCAAGGTGTGCCTGGAGATAAAGATGACATCAAGAGAGTGGTGTGCCACCTTTGCTGTAAGCACATTGAAGCATTGCTAATCCGGTTTGCCTGTTGTTAAGCAAAGCTGCAGAATAGGGGTGTGTTGAAGTAACCATAGCTTTGCTTAGCTGAGAGCACACAAGGTAACCAAATGTGCATGTGAACATGGATGAAAATGCACTGTAAACCCGGTAAACGTCTGTGCATGGCACGCACCAGAGTGGAAACAGGAAGGATATGGGAAATATAATAAGGAAATGCTGCAGCATGGAAATTGGAGTACAAATGAGTAATTAACACCTAGGAACCCACAGTGGGCCATTGACAACAGCTAACAAGGCTGTTAGCAGCTACCTGCAGAACAGGAAAGGGGAGGTGCCGTACTGCAAAGAAAACAGTACTGTCACAGCAGAACAAAATTGCAGTAGATCAGCTACATAACACATTTTGCAACACATTCCTGGGTAGGGAAAGTACAAAACAAGAAAGCCGGCAGCTGGATGCATGCCTGACAATGAGAGGGGATTCGGGTTGAAAAGTGAATTAAAGGGCAACAGATGAATCACAGCAGGCAAGCATAATTCAACACCAAAGGCCCCCCCAATTGCAGTACTCATTGTAAAACCCATAATTAAGATACCCTGCAGCTGGAATTGCACATACACACCCAATGACATCAGCAGCATCCATAGCACAATAGTATAAAGTGTGAAAGCACCTCACACACACTTGTGTATTCCCATACACTCTGCACCATCTGTGTATACAGATGGGTAACTTTTAATATGTAGATGTTAGGGGCTGCCATAGCTTTGATTCACCAGCATGTGTTGGAGACTGAAGGTGGTGTGGAGGATGATGCTGACAACTACCTCAGGCATCAGAGGAGGAGAAGAGTGTTCAGCCCCAGGGTAACCTACCAGGGACTAGAGATAGTAGAGCATTACAGGGTGGACAGTGACACAATACAGCAACTTGTTGAGCTGTGCCATCCACGCCTTAGAGCTAGAAATACCAGAGCGGAACCCATCCCAGTGGACACAAAGGTATGTGTAAGCTTGAGAATACTAGCCACAGGTACCTTTCAAAGGCCAACTGGGGATTTTACAGGCATCAGCATCCAGGGTACTCCACGAGTTCCTGGATGCCATGTTACCACATGCCAATGAGCACATATACTTCCCCCGAATGCAGGAGGAGTTGGCCAGCAATATGCATCACTTTCACCATGTGGCAGAATACCCAGAGGTACTGTGTGCAATAGACTGCACGCACATATACATCAAGTCACTACCTGGTGAGCAGGGTAGGTGATACATAAACCACAAGGGATACCCCATCAACTGCCAGGTTTTGTGCAATTCCCAGGGCATTATCATGGATGTGTGTGCTGGCAGCCCTGGAAGCTATCACGACTCCCACATCTGGCATGCCTCACAGCTGTATCAGGTATTTGCCAGGGAGGACATCCCATATGGCCACCTGGTGGGGGATGCTGGCTATGCACTGGAACCGTGAATGATTACTGCCATCAGAAATGCACACACTCCCATGCAAGAATGCCATAATGAGGCACACGCACAAACCAGAATCATCATAGAGCGTGTGTTTGGGATGCTGAAATCACGGTTCCGTTGCTTGAACATATCTGGTGGAGCCTTGCAGTACTCTCCAGGCATGTGTGCCCACATCTTCATAGTATGTGCCATGCTACACAATATAATCCTGCAGAAACAGCTGCAGCAAGGACAGAATGGTGAAGGCCCTCACAGCCCACCGCCATTGCCAAGGGCCCCACAAGCACAGAGGGACTCAGATCACAAACACCCTAAGCCAGCCCCAGTAAGCAGACGGAGGTGTGCCTAGTATGCCCATGCCTTGGCAAAGAGGGAACGTATAGCACACACACTGACAGTGTAGGCACCTATGGACTGACATCCTTCTCCACCTGCACACACAGTAAACATGGATGGCACACACACAAGACCACCTGTAAATTGTCATGTATAGGCGGTCTACTGTGTGCATCCTACATAGGCAGCTCTCAACTATTGCACACACAACTGCTATTGGCACAAGGTAAGTCAACACTGGAACAGTAAATTAAGCTATCAGCATGTGCTGATACTGTATGTATAGGTTCATAGGTACATAGGTAGGTACTTGGTTAACTGCCCAAGGCCATTCATGAGCCCAGCCAAAATGTGTCAGCTGTTGCCACCCCATTGATTAACTAATCATCCCTCTGTGGAGCAGAGCCAATTGTGGGATCCCTGGGGTGTATCCACTGTTCCCCATCCACTCTGCAAGGATTCCCTGGAGTGTTGGTGAGGATCTCCATATAATGTAATCAGGGATGTAGTCCCACAGCATGGGGAGTACCTGTGACAGGAATCTGTCACTCCAGCATCTTCCATTTATGGTTGTGGCAAGGTGTAGCTCATTAGTGTGTGGCTCACTGTGACATGGATTCCCATAGGTGGAGCATATCCATTAGGCCTGACTTGGATATGACTTTGTTGGCCAGCAAAGATCATCTCTGAGTAAAGGAGATGTCACTGAGCAATGCAAGAGTTCATTCAGTCTGACACCATAGGACACATGTCTGAGGCCAGTAATCCTCTTGGCGAGGTACATTCGTGGACCCTCAAGCTGTTGGATGTGTCTTTTGAGGTACATCCCAAATGGATTATCATACTCGATGATGAGATTGATGAGTGATGAGTAAAAGGGCACAATAACCTCATTATGTCTAGATGCGAACTTAAGTAATCAGATCGCCTACATAGAAGGATGTCCTAACTACTTTGGAAATATGATTGTCAAAGGAGAGATCACTATCTAATGTAGTCCCCATATACCCATTACCTCATCTATATTAAAGTGGCTGCCACTCATGTCTTAATATGTGGGTGTTTAGTTTTCCCAAAATGTAATGACCATGCAATTTGTGGCATTTAGCTGGAGGCCATGACTTTTACACCCTGTGTTGGTCTATGTGAGGCCCCTTGAAGGATGTCTGTGACAGCTGAACTGTCAGTTATGGCTCCTAGTTTGCAGTAATCACCAAACATGGTCTGCTGTAGTCCACCTGTGTTTTCCTGTACCTCTGAGAAGTATATGGCAAACAGTAGGGGTCCCAGGACTGAGTCCTGTGGGACACCAGTTGTGATTGGTTAAGAGTTGGACCTGGAGGCTGCTAGGCTTACCATGTGGGTTCTGTGTGTAAGCCTGCTGGCAACCCAACCTGTGATATATGGGTGTATGCACTGACTGGTGAGTTTATAAATAATACCTGAGTGGGGAAAGGTGTCAAAATCCTTGGCGAGGTCCAGGTAGTATGTGTGAACTACCACACCCCTCACCTAAAGTCTAGGTGACTGTAAGACATCAAACAGATTCAGTAGGCATGATCTGCACTCAATCAAGCTGACCTGGGTTGGGTCGCATGTCTGGAGGTTCCCAATGTCTCTGTTAATGAGTTCCATGATGATGCGCTCCATAGCCTTGCAGACCAGGCTAGTCAGGCTTATAGGGCAATAGTTCCCGGGGTCCGTTGTGGCGCCACCTTTGTGGAGTGGGATAATTGTTGCTGTGCTCCACTTTATGGGTATGTAGCCTGTAGAGAGGTTGGGTTTGAACAGTGTGTTTAGGCGAGGGGTTAGTTCATTTGGAGCTCTTGTAAGACACAGACTGGGACACTGTCCGGTCCCATTGAGGCTGCGTTTTTGGCTTTGGATAGGGCTGTTTTAATCTGATTACCGGGGCCATACATTCTTCTGGTATGGTTATTGGCTGTTTAAGGGGTGAGAGGGGTGTGAAGTTTGCACTGAACCTGTCTGCCTAAATGTTGGCAGTATCAGTCAGTTCAGTGTATTTTGTGCCAGTCTGCGTCAACTCAGAGCAGATCTGAGAGTTCCCACTTAGGTTCTTGGCATAGCTAAAGAACATTTTGTGGTTATCTGTAGGCTCCTTGGAAATTTGCCTTTTGAAGCTAGCCTTGGATGATTTCATGAGGGATCATAGTTTCTTGCTGATACTGATCAGGGATGTCTGTCCTTCTAAGGATTTCGCTCTTATCTGTAATAGTTTCCTCCTTCTATTGTAGAGCCTGTTTATGGCAGGAGTCCACCAGACCGGTTTCCTTTTCTTGGAGGAGTGAGTCTAGGTTTGACTTGGGATAGCATGATCCATGCATTCCTGCAGATGATTATAGGGGTCCTTTGTATAGGTTTCAGCATATAGGACAGCATTGCCTATTGGCGTGGGGGCCATGAACCTTTCCACCTCGGTCTTAAGCAATGTGAAGTTTGCTTTGGAAAAGATTTTCACAGTGGTTTCCTTGGTTGAGGTTGTGGGCAGAATGTGAATATCCAGAGCGATTAGTCTATGGTCTGATCTAATCAGTGAGGGGTTGACGTCAGGTGTGGAACACCGGTCACTCATGTTGGTGATAACCAGATTCAATATGATGTTCCCTCTGGTGTTGACCAGTTGATCCAGGGCATTTAAGTTTATAAAGGAAGTGATGGGCAAGGGAGTTAGTACTTGAGTACTTCTCCCAGTTAATGTTTGGATGGTTGAAATCACCCAGTATTAGGGTGTTTGGTAGGACCTGAATATTTGCCAGTGTCCCCAAAAATGAGGAATTTGGATCCTGGGTCATGGTAGGTGATCTGTAGCAAGCTACAATATGGATTGCAGTTTTGCCCATTGTCAGTTGCACTTGGATGATCCCTGATGCATTGTGCTGCACCACTAACCTGGAGGTGTGAGTATCCTTGATGAATATGGATACACCCCCACCTTTTGTGTTCTGGTCTGGGTTCTGTGGCCAAAAGGTGTGGTATGAGTTATAACCTGGTAGTGCTGGGGTGCTCTCTGGAGCTTTAAACCAGGTTTATGTTACTGCACAGATATCGATGTTCTCCATACCGAGGAGTGCCTCGAGTGTGTGCACTTTGAGGTTTAGACTTCTGGTGTTGAGTAGCAATACCCTCAGTTTCTGGTTACTTGTGCTTTTTACGGTGGTGGGTTTGTGCCTAAATGGCCACCTTGCCTAATATCCACCTCTCTAGTATTGTTTGCAAGCAATGACAGCTGTGCATGTGTACATGTTCTGCAAATGTGTGCTGATCCTTGTTACAGGGCTGTGCCAAATGGCTATGTGCACACCTACATAGAGTGTATATTGACAGTAGAGACACACTGGTTGAATGTTTAGATCTGTGCAGCCTAACCTCTCATTGCCAGACTAACAGCTGCTTGGAAATATGTTGACAGTACTGGTAATGAAACAAGGTGGATATCATCTTTAACTCCATTGTGACATCTGCAGTAGGAGTGTAAGATGTAGGAAACTGCTGCCCATGTGTAATAGCTGCTTCATAGGTGATGATGTACACTATCTGATTATATCCTGATCACGTCGATAGTGGCAGCAGAGTCTATTGATATTTGACTTTGTGTGGGGAGTGGGTGTCTGTGCCCAACAGGGCTCATGGTTCTGCTGGGTATGTGAGTATATACCCAGACAAGGATACAGCCCTGTTCACACTTGCATCATCTGTAATCAACTATCAGGATGTGATGTGGCCCTCAGAGTGGGATTGCTACTAAAGGTAGCTACCATGTTTCTGTAATAACTAGTGCTGCCATGTCCATAACACAAATATTTACATGTGAACATCACTGTCTAAAACATCTTCATAAGCAGTAAGTAAACTAAATACAGTACATGGTACTTGTAGTACTGAATGCTCATACAGGCATGTCCACTAGCCAGCTATTGGTGTTTACTAATGTCAGCTTTGTGTATGTGGCCATCCTGGGGGAATGCAATGTCTATGCCATGTACACTGCCAAACCCGCCTAACACCACACCCCACACATTGTCTGGGATGCAGCTACAGGGGTGAGCTTGGAGGCAGTCCATTCTTCACCCATGCCTGGACTAGACAGTCAAGAGGTGTAGGTTAACACATGCATCTCATCACCACAACCAACATATACCCTTACCAGAACACAGTAAGGACACATACTGCCACCAGATATCACACACATCCACAGAGGCCTCTAAGTATCTGGCCAAGAGGCCTCCCAACTTGTAATAGACAGACAACAGAATACAAAGACTGTACAACATAGTTTGCATAATTATGTCACACCTCAGATCACGTGGCCAGAAACATGGCCAACAGTACTCATTTGTGAATGCAAACTCTAGCACTATGTTACACACCAAGCTATATGATGGCAAACATACTGTCAACTGCTTGTCTGCCATGATTAACCACATAACCATATACTCAGACCACCTTTAGAACTATACACATGTCCCTGGCATATTCTATGTTGTTGTGCAGGACCTGTGATGCAGTAGCCTGGACTGCATGGAAACAGATGTAGGAACTGTCAGGTCTTGTAGCCGATGCAGGTATGTCCCATGTACTGGGTAGCATTCTGCCATTGGCCAGAATGATGCAGCAGTATAGGAACAAGGATTGTATTCCACAATTGTGTAATGTACTGGTGTAATTCAAAGAGTATCCAGCATCTCTCTGCCTGGGATAACATAGTTGACAGACCATGATGCTTTGCCAGACAGGGCCTGCACCTGTCATCCCTGAGAATCTGGATACTGGCAACAGCCCATGCTTCTCCTATAGTGCCCTCATCATGAAAGGTTTAAGTGAAAGTCCACTGGTGCAACAGGGACAGCCAAGAAATAAACTGTGGGTCTTGCTACTCAATGATACAAATCGGGTACTCAATATGGACTCACTTATGGCAATCTGAAACATGGAGAAACATATCTCTGCAGTGCTTGAGATATGGTTCAGTGCTTTGAAGAGCACCCCTGCATGACCATGTTATAACACATACCTCACCTCTTCGCCATCGTCCTTTATTGGAACACATGGGCCACAGGTGTGTCCAACTTCCTGAGGGATATGTACACCCCAACGCTAGTTGCACTTGCACAATGTAAGATCCATTATGCTGAGCAACTACCTTTGTGGCAAAGTGTAATCCAAATTGCACCTTGTGACAGATCATCCACCATGCCTCAGAATTCCCAACTGTCATTGTGCTGTAATGGGGAATACCAATTTTGAAACAGGAAACCATAATCATGGCCACTCAGCTATCCCATTACAAACTGGGAAGGCTCATCATGTACCAACACATGTGCTCAATGTATGTTGAATTTCATCAGCACTAATGACCTGGATCACCATAGTCACACCAACAGGGTTAACAGTGTGCCACACCTGGTCAGTCTTCAAAGCCAATGTTATGCTCCTTAAGATCGAAGTGGTGACTGTCATGGCACCCATGCAGATGTTCAATGTATGTGCAAATGCTGGCTCCTACACAAATGCACTTTAAGCACTCACATATGTGCAGTGAATGTGCCATTGAAACAGAAACAGGATTCAACCAAACACAAACATGAAGGCAAAGTGATGGTACCCTGCCTTAAACTGTACCACAGAAGGTAGTAACTGTTGCAAGAGTCAACACACATGAGTGGAAGTTGATCCATGGTCAGCCTCAGTAAGATGCAGGTACACCATATAATGCCACACAAAGCTACTGTGTAACTAATCATCCACATATTATGAGGCCAAACACAGAGGATTCCATAGCTGTGTCATGAAACATAATGGCAGCAACAAGACCTGCTGTGCTTCATGGCACTAGGGCATGAGAAGTACTGCACCTATGGAAATAGCACCTGTTCATCCAGATAGCGTCTTGGATAACATAAACACACTATCCCCCCAACAGGTACACATTTACATATCCATGTACACTACATAACCCCTGTAATAACAACTACGCAGGTACAAGCTGCACTCTCTAATGCCATACATAAAGGTTGCATGGGACCTGTCCACATCCCAGGCTGTATCCTACATGAATGTCAAAAAATTTGCTCTCCACATAAACATCATGTACAATCATAGCTTCATGTCAGGCTGTGTACACACTGAATGGTGCACAGCAACAGTCATCTGTTAATGCTGTCAATATCCAAGGGACCCTGGTATGTGTACAGTTGACCTGGTTACAAACAGTGGTATCATTGCATTGCATAACACATGATGCAACTGTGTCAGTACATGGGTACTCTGCACAATTGTTTTAGGGCTAGGTACAGTCCACCAGTCAAAGGTTACTTGGTGTTGTACCATTATATGTCATACCACATGTATGGATGTGTGTTGATGGTCTGAGGACATGGTGGTGTCTGAGGATTACATCCTAGAATGCAGCTTTTGACACTGTGACCTGCACCTGGCTCATCTGTGATGACTTATGTTGGAGTACTGGTCTGTACATGTGAGTAGCCATTATGAATGTGGGGACACCACCACCTGGAGTAGTCCGTACCAGTGTTATGGCCCACATGTCTGGTTCTGAGTTATATGGTGGTAGTGCTATTGTGCACTACAGAGCCTTCAGCCAGGTGTTCCTCACTGCACAGATGTCAGTATTCCCCATCGTAGGTTCTACAGTGAGCAGCTGTGATTACGACAGCAACACATCTAGCACTGGTTAGCATAAGCATACAATGCAATTGTCTTCTATGTGTCAGGGTGTTATCCTGTGTTTAGGACATTTGCCTTGAAGTGGCACTATATGGGCAAATGCGACCTAGGTATTAACACCACTCCCTTGAATCATGGATGCATGTGATCTGTGACAAAGGCTTGTCTTCTGTCAGTCATGTTATCCCAGAATGACAGACACTGGACAACCTCGTAATTATAGCAGGACATTGGCTCATTGTGTTGTTCAAGCAGTTGACATTCCTAGCATGACATCACTGTGGGTGGTAGTATTGTGCTTGGTATAGACTGATACATCTAAGGTGATATACAGCAGCAGACATCGTGTAGATGACCATTGTCAGATATATGTAGTGCAGCGTTCCTGCTAACAATGACAACTACTGACACCGGAGTCCATTACAACATGTTCTGTACGTCTAACAGTATGAGCTTTGCCACTGTGGCCTTCCGTGTTTAGAATCAGAGTGCATCCCAAACAGCCCTGTGCTACTAAGTGTATGAGCATGCCCAGTATAACCTTGTGTAGTTGGACTCAGTGCATTCCAAACAGCCCTGTGCTACTAAGTATGTGAGCATGCCCACTGACACCTTGTGTAAGTTATGTGCTTCTATGTGTATGAGCATGGCCATTGTAACCCTGTATAGTGATAGTAGACATCCATTCCACAGATGGGCATACTCCTGTTCAGGATGGACTCCTACTTTAAACACACGGGTTCACAGCTATGTACATCTTAACTGTCAGCATCGCTGTTGATGTCCGCAATCCTAGAAGGTCATGATGACAGCCTTGGAATGTGTAATCTCTGTGGTGTGACTCATAACTGCGTAGTGCTGTAATAGTGATCTGTAGATAGGCAGGTGTTCTGATCCCACCACGTGTGTGTGTGTGTGTGTGTGTGTGTGTGTGTGTGTGTGTGTGTGTGTGTGTGTGTGTGTGTGTGTGTGTCCTTTTTAGAGTACTCACACTCTGTACAATTCCTATACTCAACTTTGGCAAGGCTGATGATGTCACCCACCTAGGAATACACCTCTGGGATTATTGTGACCGAGTAATCTTGGTAGCGCATTCTGTAACTGTGCAATGCTCTCGTATGATAAAGTAGTTAGATTAGTGTTCTAATCCCAAACATGCCAAATGTGTGTGTGTTCGTCTGCCTGAGGACTGAACAACCCTATTTAGAGTACTCACACTCCATACAATTCCTATACTCAATTTTGGCAAGACTGATGATGTTACCCACCTAGGAATATACCTCTGGGATTACTGTGACCCAGTAATCTTGGTAGCATGTTCTGTACCTGTGCAATGCTCTAGTGTGATAAAATAGTTCAGTTGGTGTTCTAATCCCACACATGCCACATGTGTGTGTGTCAGCCTGCCTGAGGACAGAACAATTCTTTTTAGAGTACTCACACTCCATACAATTCCTATACTCAACTTTGGCAAGGCTGATGAAGTCACCCACCTAGGACTACACCTCTGGGATTACTGTAACCCAGTAATCTATATATATATATATATATATATGTATATATATATATATATATATATATATATATATATATATATATATATATATATGTATGTATATATATATATATATATATATATATATATATATATATATATATATATATATATATATATATAATGTCTATATATATATATATATATATATATATATATATATATATATATATATATATATATATATATATATATATATATATATATATATAGACATTAACACACATGCATCTACGTAATGGAATACATGTCTTATACTGTTGAATGACTGTGCTGGATGATATGTTCGTGATAACATCCAATGTTGCCATATTTGCCATGGCTTAGTGATAAAGCACATCGGCTGTGGTGTGCAGGGTCCTGGTTTTGAGCCTTGCAGAGGCTGGTTATATTGTTGCTGGGCAGAACAAGGGCCATTGGATATGGAGTGAGTATGGCACTTTTAAGCAGTTGTGAGCGGACGTGTGTGGGTTTGCATGACGGTAAGCAGTGGCTAGTTTAGGGGAGGCTCAGTATGGGGCATGTAACTATGAATTAGCAGGCACTCCTATGCAAATGAGCTGAAGGTAGTGAATCCCAGTTTTCCCCAGGGTGTGAGGCAGGTCCCAAGAGTGTAAGAGTATAGATTGCTGTGTGCAAGACTTGGATATAGATGACATGATGGGGGGGTGTCAGGCATACTGTAAGTGGATTGGAGCCCTGTGGCTCGGGATTGCTCCTAGCTTAGCACGGCTAAGTTAGGGGTGTGTCTAAACCTGCCTAGGGCAATTGGAAGGAAAAACAGCAGTACGACAGTAATCAAGGAGAACTAGCTGAGCTGACAGGTGAAATGTATCAGGGTCAGCCGATTACAGAGGCAGAAGACCAGCCCAGCCCAGAACACTACTATAAACTAAGCAAACACCTTCCCCTCTGGTTTTTCCACACTCTACACCACTGGTGTATACAAGTGGGGAAATTTTAACAAACAAACCTACAAAATGAGAAGGGCTGCAGCAGGCAACATAGAACAACATGTGCAAGAAGCTGAGGGTGGTGAGGATGTGAATGCTGCCGAACAACCCACAGTGAGGAGACAGAGAAGAGTGTACAGACTCAATGTAACCTACCAGGGGGGTACATGAGCTGGAGATAGTGGAGCACTATAGGATGGACAGAGACCTCCTACAGCAAATTGTTGAGCTGTACCGACCACACCTGACACATCAAACTGGCCGAGGGGAACCCATCCCAGTGGATACCAAGGTATGGTAGGCCTAGGTATACTAGCCACAGGTACCTCCCAAAGCACAACTGCAGAATATCATGGGGATCTCACAGGCATCAACATTCAGAATATTCCACCAGTTCCTGGATGCCATGTCAACGCATGCCAGTGAGCATGTTTATTTCCTCAACAAACACGAGGTGTTGACCAGCAATATGCATCTCTTCCACCAAATAGCAGAATACCCTGGGGTAGTGGGTGCTATAGACTGCACTCACTTACACATCAAAGCACCACCCGGTGAGCAGGGTAGGGCCTACATCAACCGCAGGGGCATCCCCTCCATCAACTGCCAGGTTGTATGTGATGCCCAGGGCATTATAATGAATGTGTGTGCTGGCTGCCCTGGAAGCTATGACAATTCAGAAATATGGCATCTGATGCAGCTGTATCACAGATTTGCCGATATGGACATCCCCTACGGTCACCTAGTGGGGGATGCTGGGTACCCACTGGAGCCATGGCTGATGATACCCATCAGAAATGCACACACACCTGAACAACACTATAATGAGGCACACGCACAGACCAGACATATAAGAGAGCATGTGTTTGGGATGCTCAGAACACGGTTCCGGTGTCTGGACACATCCGGTGGAGCCTTGCAGTATTCACCAGCTACATGCACCCAAATTGTTATGGTATGTGCTATGCTACACAATATGATCCTGCGGAAACAGCTGCAGCAGGAACAGCATGGGGCAGGAACACACAGCCCCCAACCATTGCTAAGGCCTGTACAGGCACAGAGTGACTCAGAGGAGGAATAACCTGAGCCTGACCCATTAGGTAGAAGGAGGAGGGGTGCCCAGTATGACCTGGCCTTGGCAAAGAGGCAACACATAGCATATGGACTGACACAGTAGGGACCCAGGGAATGACACCCTCTCTGACTCGCACAGACAGTAAAAGGGAAGCCAAACATGACACTACCTGTCCTCAACCATGTATAGGGTGTGTACTATGTGCATCCAACATAGGCAGGCCTCCAGCACTATCCTTAAGTCTGGCACACCCTCAAGGTAAGTCAATCAACCTGGCAATTGCCAAATGGAGTAGAATGTGTTGTTGCCTGTAGCTATGGTATGGATGTGAGCATGCAAGGGAATTGAGTGGCCGAATGTTAAGGCAGCAGACAATAGACACCCATAGTAGCACCATGACATCTGTAACACATCCTGGAGTCACCATAGTAGCCAGTAGTACACAGGGTGACAAAACTCACTACAGGTAATGGGCTGAGTGACATGTGTGTCCATAAGACCCACACAAGTCTCAGCCAGCAGGGCAGATGTAAACAGACACAAACAAATGCTGTACTATGACCTCTGAATGTGCCCTATGGGCAACCCCTCCCCCAGACCCACACAGACAGACTACAGCAGGCCAGGCAGTTAGATGTAAGTTGTGAAGGCTAGGAAGTCAGAAACTAATATGTTGGTAATTAAAGCTAAAATGTGTAGTACACTGGCATGCCTCTAGCCAGCACAAAAGGTAAGACTACACACTGAAATGGAATACCTGACATACCAGTACAGTCCTAGCAAATGTGTGCAAGTGTCAGGTGTGTGCAGTGCAGGGGTGTAGTGTCTGCAATGTCCCACACAGATGGGTACTGCATTATCTGGCCTGACATCCTGGTTACCAATGGGTAGGGCCATAGCTTTGCAATGCATGCCATGTCTGTGTTTGATAGTCCTTCACATGGACATTGCCTGGGATGTGCATGTCCCAAAATACTGTACAGTGACATGTACAGGTGTACCTGGTTTAGCAGACACATGTAGTGTACACAGCCTGTTATACCCCAATATGTCAATACTGGCCTGGTGTGGCGAAACCTGCTTATAGTGAGCAGTTTGGCCCTGCACCTGCATGGATAGCATGATACAGGTATTCTGTGGTGTCAGTGGCATGGGTCCATACAGGGTACATGTGTACAGCATTGTCTGGCTTTAGTGGATCACATTTGATGGCACCACATATGTTGCGGGCATTCAGTGTGGAACATAATGAAGGCACAATGTCCGCATATATGTGCCTATTGTACCGCTGTACAGGGTGCCATGTCCTCTGCAGGCCACTGCATTCACACCATGCATACTATCTGTTCTCAATGTGCATGTTATTAGCAACATAGTGGGATATCTTAGGTAAGGTTGTATGTGCATGGCACATGGGTGTGGGACATATACCGGGTACTAGTAGGGTTGCATACTTAGTTCACCAGGCCTTTTGCCAGATGTATGGGTATAGCTTGCCAACACAGTGCTGTGGCTGACTGACAGCTGTACTCTTGGCTGCATATTTAGTTCACCAGGCCTTTTGCCAGCTGTATGGGTATGGCTTGCCAACACAGTGCCATGGCTGACTGACAGCTGTACTCCTGGCTGCAAACTTAGTTCACCAGGACTTTTGCCAGATGTATGGGAATGGCTTGCCAAATTAGTGCCATGGCTGACTTACAGCTGTACTCCTTGTGAGGTGGCCAATGTGTCATAAGACAGATACCATATTGGAAAACTACAAAACCTGCTCCCAAACATGTCCAATGGTAAGACAATAATGGCCACCTCCACACAGGCTCTGACAAACAACACACACTTGCCATGTCCTGTATACAAACCCCTATGGTTTCACACTGCAGCAACATGCATTTAGGGCACGTGCTATGGCGAATACTACAAAGCACTGTACTTGTCTCATGCAGGCAGACACACACACACACACACACAGACAAACACACTTGACATGTCTCGGATTAGAGCACCGACCTAACTACTTTACTACACTAAAGCATTACGCAGTTGCAGAACGCAATACAGAGATTACTGGGACACAGCACTCCCAGAGGTATATTTGTAGATGGGTGACATAATCGGCCTTGCTAACGGTGGGTATAAGAAATGTACAGAGTGTGAGCAGTATAAAAGCATTACTCAGTCCTCAGGCAAATGGGCACACACACACACACACACACACACTGCATGTGTGGGACTAGAACACTGACCTAACTGCTTTACTACACTACAGCAATAGGCAGTTACAGAATGCACTACCGAGATTACTGGGACACAACATTCCCAGAGGTATATTTGTAGATGGGTGACATCATTGGCCTTGCTAATGGTGGGTATAAGAAATGTATGGAGAGTGAGCAGTATAAAAGCATTACTCAGTTCTTAGGCAAACAGGGACACACACACACACACACACACACACACACACACACACACACACACACACACAAACACACAGAGCAACTGTGGGAACTAGAACACCGACCTAACTACTTTATTACACTACAGCATTATGCAGTTACAGAACACACTACCAAGATTACTGGGACACAGCACTCCCAGAGGTGTATTTGTAGATGGGTGACATCATCGGCCTTGCTAACGGTAGGTATAAGAAATGTATGGAGTGTAGACAGTCTAAAAGCAATTTACAGTCCTCTGGCAAACGGAGACAGACACACACACACACACACACACACACACACACACACACACACACACACACACACAAACACACACACGCCAGTGGCGGAAACAGAACACCTGCCTATTTACAGATTACTATTACAATACTACATAATTACAAATCGCGCCACACAGACTACACATTTCAAGGCTGTCATTATGACCTTCTGGGAATGCGGTCATCAACAGGGATGCTGGCAGTTAAGATGTACATATCTGTGAACCAGTGTGTTTAAAGTAGGAATCCATCCTGACCTGGGGTATGCCCATCTGTTGAATGGATGTCTACTACCACTATACAGGGTTACAATGGTCATGCCCATACACAGAGGCACATAACCAACACAAGGTGTCACTGGGCATGCTCACACACTTAGTAGCACAGGGCTGTTCGGAATGCACTATGCGTCCATCTACCCAAGGATATACTGGGCATGCTCATACACTTAGTAGCACAGGGGGAATACTCACACACTTAGTACCACAGGGCCGGTTGGAATGCACTACTATGTGTCCATCTACACTAGGATATACTGGGCATGCTCATACTCCTAGTAGCACAGGGCTGACTGGGATGCACTCTGATGCTAAACACGGAAGGCCACAGTGGCCATGCTATTACAGGGAGACGTAAAGAACACACTGTAATGGGCTCTGGTGTTAGTAGTTGTCATTGTTAGCAGGAATGCTGCTCTACATATATTTGACACCGGTCTTTTACAGAACATCTGCTGTCATTCTGGGATGACATGGTTGACAGTAGGCAGGCCTTTGTCACATATCATATGCATCTATGATTCAAGGGAGTGGGGATATTACCCAAGTTGCATCCGCCCACACAGTGCCATTCCAAGGCAAATGTCCTAAACACAGGTTAACTCCCATACACCTACAGGACAACTGCATTGTTTTCTTATGCTAACCAGTGCTAGATGTATAGCATCCATATTCACAGCTGGTCACTGTAGATCCAGCAATGGGGAGTACTGACATCTGTGCAGTGAGGAACACCTGGCGGTTGGCATTGTAGTGCACAATAGCACTACCACCATATACCTCAGAACCAGACATGTGGGCCATAACACAGGTATGGACCATTCCAGGTGGTGTACCCACATACATAAAGGCCACTCACATGTACTGACCGGTCCCCCCATGAAAGGCATCACAGATGAGTCATGTGCAGGACATAGTGTCACATGCTGCATTCTAGGATGTAAACTTCAGACACCACCATGCCTTCGGGCCACCAACACGCATCCATACATGTTGTATAATGTAGAAGAGTACACCACCATGTGACGCTTGACCTGTGTACTGTACTAAGCTCTACATCAACTGTAGAGAGTACACATATACTGACACAGTTGCATCATGTGTTATGCAATGCAATGATACCACTGTCTGTGACCAGGTCAGCTGTATACATACCAGGGCCCTCGGTACTTTCCATCATTAGCAGATGACTGTTGCTGTACACCAGTACACACCCTCATGTATGGATATGACATACATGAACCTGCCCTGGGTATGTACATGCCACCCACACACACACACACACACACACACACACACACACACACACACACATACACACATACACACTCACACAACATACATGTAAATAGCATAACTGTTGTCTTTTGTGCAAACAGATGGCTACAGCCATTACACACATGCACATGGAATATAGGTCCATGGCTGCTGAATGCTAACAGTAAATAAGGTGTGATATCAATGTTGACAGAGGTAACATTCCCTCTGTTCTGGTCACCCATTACACCCATCATATCATACAACATTACATGTGTCATGTATGTCATTACACATTTCCAGCAATTGCAATGCCTACAAACATGCCCAAATGTCAGGATTGTAGGATCTACACACCTGTACACGTAGTGCTGTGCATTCTGATAACATGCATGTGCAGTTGCTGATGTATGCAGGTGACGTGTATCCTAGTACATCATGCCGTTGCAATGCAGCCTCAACATTGCCAACTGTATATGGTGATATGCTGAATGTACAGAAAGATGTACCTCAGGTATGGACAGATGTATGGAAATAACTAAGTGGTGGGACATCTTTGCAGATGGATGTTTGCTGTGGACAGCTCAAAGGTGTGTCACAAGTGGTCCTACAATAACCTGTGTAACCAGAAAGCAATGGTTTCGTTAACTGAAGGACATAACACACAACGTAGACAGCGGTCAGTGTGACAGCGAAGGTAAATCACTTGACACCTGTTAACAGTTAAGATGTTCTATGTGCATATATCAGCACTGTTGCCACAGGAAGCGTCTGTACAGTTTGTAACGTGTGCAATACTGCTGTAGGTCTGTCATACATAACATGAGCTAGGCAGGTCTGAGATTCACAGTACTGGCATGTGTGGTTGCGTGTATGTCCATATAGGTCACGTATTGTGGGCAATACATCTCAATTGTTACTCACTCTCCTGTACACTAGTGTACACATCTGTACAGACTGCAATGTAGAAAGCAGGACATAGGCAGGGGCATTTATCTCACACATGTGAGGTATCTGTATGTGCATGACATAGGTGTATTAAATACTGAATGCCATAGTGTGTGTATGTAGGGCTGACTGGTCCCTGGGGTGAGGATGTATGTTACCATACTGAACTGATAAGAGCCCTCCCCATCCAGGTGATGCATTCTACTATCCATGTTGATGTCCCCGATCTTAGGCCATACTGACTACCTGTACATGTGTGTTTTCTGTGGAGCATCATGTAGGTACACAGTAATGTAATGATTTGCACATATACAGGGGTCCTCACCTCACCAGTAGCAACTGTGTGTGAGTGTGTGTTACTGTGTAGATGAATCCGTGAGTGTGTGGGTGCGTTACTGTGTCACTGAATACGTATGTCAATACCTGAGTGTGGGCAGTTGTTTGTTGGTATCCTGTCATGGGAACGTGTATTACTGATTCCCAATGAGGCATCACACTTCCCACTGGCCTCTACCCTTGTAATCAGCTAGACCACTCTCTTACCTCACCACTCCATGTAACTGTACCTGTGATGTCACCCTTTATAGATGTCATGTCTGTGGCCACAGTAGCTTAAAACACAGCTATCATGCTCTTAGATTGGTAGACATGTTTGTAACGTGGGACATTCTCACTGGTATGTGGCAGCTACATGGTGCATGCTGGTATATTCATACATACCTGTGAATAGTCCACATTGACATATGGGACACTAACTGCAAATATTGAAATCCACTGGCACGTGCAATTAGATCTGAAGGAGGACAGCAGAACATCATGGCCAACATGCAGCTACTGTTGTTACACAAGACACATACTGTTAACAGTATTGGTCACCTGTAGTACATGGTATATCTGCTGCCTGTTAACAATCCTCAACAATTGTAAACTACACTTATCTTCCTAGTCTGTTCATCCTGTGCATCAGACCATATGAGCATGTCCCTGTACCGATGTTGTAGATGTCAGGGATGGGGCACAGGCATCATCATATGCACAGGGTGTTAATGTTTGCCAGAGGCCTAGGCTGCACCATTGGATGACATCATGTGTGTGGGTTTGGGTCTTTGATCTAACTGGGTATATATGGATGTTATGCATGTGTGTGTTGCGGTGCCCTACATATGTTTCCAGTGTGTGTGTGTATGTATGCACACAGTTCTGCCATGTGTCTGGCCTACAAAGGGGTATTATTGACAGCTGAAGACTATACAGGTGAGGTTTTACAGTTCACGGTGTCTGGCCATGGACATGTGACCTGTGCCTGCCAGGGGTTGCACGGGCACTACCAGGCAGATGTGCAGATTGGGTACTGTCTGATGTCACTTGTCCACTGGAACTGTGTCCCTGTTGGGACCATCCCGAGCCACGTGCACATGGCCTGCTGTGTCGTGCTGTGGACAGCACAGGACCAGATGCACTGCTGATGCTACCGCCACTATGGGAGCGGACATGTTAGGGCACTTGTACATGTAGACCTGACACATGTGATGTAGCAGGCCTACGTCCACATGCCCAATGGCTCACTCCTACCAGATGTTCCAACACAGAAAGCTCATGCTTGTAGATTGTCATGCCATGGTCAAGGACTCCAACCATGTCACCCAACCATCTATACAAAGCTTCTGCAATCTGCTGTTGAGCATTTACCATTGCCTGGATGTTGTTGTTTAAAGAACGGACAGCAGCCCTCTGTAGCTTCTGATCTTCTCTGTTGCACTGTTCAGCACATGCCTGTGCTTCCATTACAGCCTGAAACATGCATCTGGTGACACCAGCTGCTGTGCTCTGTCTTGCAGGAGCATGTTGGCCAGAGGTCCTCCTGTGAGCAGCGCTGGCCACGTGCCTGTGTGGGGCACCACCAGTCATTTGGCTGACACCATGGTGTGCAGGCACACCTTCCATAGCCCCCACACTTTCCTGTTCCAAGCTACCATGTGCCAACTGTCCTTCCTCTCTGGCCACTGGTGATAGGGTATGTGCAAGCATGAGATCTGTGTGTGGGCATGAGGGGGATATAGATGGAATGGCAACCAATGGCACAGTTTCAGCCCCTGACAACTCTGCCTGTGACTCAATCATACATTCATCATCACTGCTTGAGTCTGTGGGGACACTAACATCAGATGTACCGCAGGAGGGCAATGCACCTACATCACCTGTGAGGGCAGACAAAAACTGTACATTACAATCTATAGAATAGACACACACACACACACACACACACACACACACACACACACACACACATGTATGTGATATGACAGAAAGCATGCAACATGCATGTGATACGGCAGACGGCATGCAGCACAGACAATAATAATGGTAGTTATCATACATTCCTGGGTTGCACACAACAGCACGCATGTGTCATAGCAGACGGCATGCAAATTAAAAAATCATAGTGGTAGTTAACATACATCCCAGTGTTACACCATGTAGACCAGCACAGGTTAACAGTACACCTGCCTGATGTGTGGCATATGACCTTGACAATCACATGTAGTATGACACATGATTTGCTGTCGTGTGCAATGACATGCATACATGTTTAACACAGTGATGTCCTGTCGAATATACAGTGGGGCAATGATGTCCGAATGCAGTGTTGTCTGTCCGCCCTACAGATATACTGCACATTTAGCTGATGTGCATGGCCATCGCAGGGAATCATGAGGTGTCTCTAGTACTATACAGTGTGAGTTACAGAGTTCATAGCCATGACTGTGTTCAGATACAATACATATATACTGTGGAATGTGACCCATGTCACTGAGGTGTATACACACTAAACCATGATGTGGAAGTTGTGACACAGGTCACTGATGGTATACGGATGACACCCCTGCACATCTGCAACCATATTACTGCTGCCTGGCAACTATGGCCAGACATGGCGAACACGTCAGTACACCATGTCCCACATGACATCTGTGTACCACACACACACACACACACACACACACACACACACACACACACACACACACACACACACACACGAGGAGCAAGTATGACATTGATGTCCAACACCAGCAAGGGGAATGTACTGTATCTGTGGGCTGATGTGGATACTGTACAGGTGACTGCTGCCATATCGTGACACCCTCAAGATGTTCAACACATCTTATGTAGTGGATTGATGTTACGCCTACATAAGATGTGCACAGGCCTGTAGGATGTCTAGTGTTCTACATCTACAATATGACCATTATACAAAGGCCATAGTTGGACCATGTGTAGCCATTGTATGACAGGGTGTACACACAAGCACATCACATCCACTGTGTGTGTTGCTCCATGTTTCTGGTCATCCTCCATGGCCCTGCGTGTACATGTGTTGTCCAAATTATTGTGACGGGCATCTACTTCACATGTCTGTGTTGTCCCATATGACATATATGCTCCACTGATGACAGGGTTATGCAGATAAAGGGTGGTATGTGGGATATGTTTTCAGGTTAGGTAGGCAATGTTGTAGCCAGGCCACTAGATGTCATGGACATGTCAAGATAGCACATCACATTGTGTGATATTCATAGCAGGGCTATGATCCACACCAGTGAATCCTGTGTGCTGGCCATACTCCAGCCCACTGTGTAGTACTGTTTGTATTCACCACATGTATAGTTCTGATCTGTAGTATGTCCCTAAAGTGAACAGCACCTCCACCATTGTATGCACAGCTGTCCACACATTTGGCATTGACAGTTTGTGAGGATTCATGTCGGTGAAATAATTCACATAGTTTGCAAGTGTTGCACATGGATAGTCATTGTGATGCATTGCAGGTCTGACCTCTATATTGTGACAGGACCATACATTATGTGTACATGTTGTAAATGGCCACATGGGAGACAGATTTGTGCATTATGATTCCTGCTAAATGATAACACTCTCACCTGCAATGAGCTGCTGTCACAGCAGAATACCACAGGTACCTAAATAGGAGTAACACAGCAGTATGAGCATAATCCATGTCTGTATAATGGCTACAGGGTGCAATGTGCATAACACATACACCAGTACATTAGACTATACTATAGTGTATGCACATGTGTGCATACACAAAGTAGCATATTATAGTACGTGGCATGTGTGTATACATGCCTTGCATATGATGTTACATTACATATTGTACAGTGACACATGCAACTATATGGAATATAGTTGTTATAGGTGCAGTACTAACTTACCAGGCAACTCCAGGCTCAGTGGTTGAGAGACACCCACCTCCACAATATTGGCTAATGATTCTGGATGTGGTTCTGCAGGTGTCCCCAGGTTGGCCAGTAGCTGCTCGGTACATGTGAGTGGGGGCTGGGTTGATAGTCCACCACCTGTTGCACCTTGTTCCCTGGCGATTGCATTTGTGTGCTGTTTCGCCAATCTAATGAGGTCTGTACAGTGTCTGCGTACCTGCTGGTATGTGTGGTTGTGGCCACCAACATCATTAACCCTCCTGCAAAGTTCCATCCACAGGGCATCCCACTGCTGTGCATCCTGTGGCACATGGCTGAACAGGATATCGTGATTGTCGAGTAGGTATGGGATGATGGCCTCATCCTCCAAGCGGGAAAAAGGGGGTGGCCTTGCACGCGGCATACCTGGAAGACATAATGATGGAGACAGGTCACAGTAACTCACAGAGACATACAGAGCTACAGCTGAACATAAATGTGTATCGCATTTATTAAGTTTAAATAGTTGTATTTGCAAACCTACATGACACTGACATATTTCTGTCACACACATGTAACACTCAATGTTGAGTGGATATTATCACCATATATGTGTGTGTCACCTGATTACATTGCTCATACTCCATGTGGGTGCTGTCTTGATGTAGGCATGTCTGTTTGCATTTACTGGTGTTCCTACCTATCAGCACATGGCTGGATGTGTACACATTAATGCAGTTGACCTTGATGCTGTGTATATGTCACATATAAGAACTTACACTGCCTTTACAGACATGACCTGTGACCTTGCAGACTTGCTCACATAAGGTTTTACATGTATGTGTTCTGCCATATACATCTACACAGCACTGTACAGCAATTCAACATCCTGCCATGTATCACCTGTGTTGCACATGTGATATACATGGGACACTGGCTAGCCAGATGGTATTTGCAGGGATGAATATCAACTATAGCATGTACAGTCAAAGTCAACTAGTGGGCTATATGCCATTGGCCATGTATGAATCTAGGATGAAAGGTTACCTGGCAGTAGCTGACAGGTGGGTCTGTGGGGCCAGGTAGAGCGGTGCCACATTACTGATCCACAGGGTTAATGATACATTTACCATGCGGTCATCACACCATGTCTGAGGGGAGTGATGTGCAGCTTTGATGGACAGGAATGCATAGTAAGGCAGGGCTATGTAAAGTGTATGGGGCAAGGATCTGTCCAGCATGTGGAAGGTGGATGTCCATGAAGTATGCGTTCGAGATCAGGATGAGTACATGTAGCATGTCCAACACCACTGGGTTGGACATGGATTTATTCAGGGTATGCATCATGCTACATAGTGGAGATGGGGAATGGGAAGGCTGGTGTAGGCCATCTGCACATGGCCAATACCCTTTAAAGGAAATATGTGATCTGATATGGGTCACTTGAGTGCTGTGTATGGCTGGACAATGATCTCTACATTCATGGATGGCACCCTATCACTACTAGGGTTGCCACATATGGCTACCTGACAGGTGTGGTGACATAGCTATCACAGGAAATACAACTGCCCAGCTGCATCCCTTACACACAAGTGTCCATTATGTTGACAGCTGCCTAGGTGGTAGTTCATGGGTACAGGGTTATTAACATCGGGGTGACAATGCAATATGCAGCTCTCAGATTGTAGTCATACCTCACACACACCTCACCCATAAAGCCCCTTCTGTATGTTGCCCACAACACTTCTGAGTCAGCTATTGCTCCTAGGTCATAGTCATTCACATACTTCAATAGGCAGATGCCTTCTGTTTGTCTGTGAGGTATGGACTACAATGAGGGGGAATAAAATTCATTAACCCTGACATACTGTAGCTGCCACTGGTGTGATGAGTATGTATTATTCAGACACCATCTGTAGTGTTGGTTCTGCCAGCAGTCCTGTTGCAAAACACTCCTGTGACATAGGAATGTACATCTAGTATATCGAGTGTAGGTGGTACACAGTATTGGTGATGATGTCCTTTAACCTGGCAAGGTTATGATATGCAGTGTGACATCAACCTTACTGTCATCTACATCTGTACTGCTGACATCAATTATTTGATCAAGGTTCATGGCCTTCCAGACCAGACTCAGCAGGGTAGTAGTGCAGTACTTCCCATTATCAGTGGTGTCTCCCCCTTTGTGGGTTGTGATACCTGTTGGTGTGGACCATTCAGTCTGTACACAACCTGACATGGAGCTATGTTTTACATGATGTGTATGTGGAGAGCATCTTGTTTTGCCATATGTGTATGATACAACCTGTGATGTGGACAGGTCCCATGCAGCCTTAGTGCAGCTTGTACCTGCATAGTTGTGGGTACAGGGATCATGTGGTGTACATGGATATATGCTTGTGTACCTGTTGGGGGGAGGGGGCCATGTGTTTAGGTTACCCAGGACCCTATCTGGATTGCTTATTCATGCTCAGCACTTGTGCAGAACTTCTAAGTACTAAGTAAGCTAATAATTACTATAGCACTCAATCATCCTCATTACCTAGAGGTAAGGGTAAACAGGTTATGTATATACTTTCCTCACTTGCTTAGAGTAAAATAGCTCTTGTACTCACTTTCCTCACTTATCTAGGTGAAAGTAGTTCTATATTCAGGCATGTCCAAGAGTCAACTGCCAGTGTTCTCACCTATCTATCTGATGAATCTGGACATCTTGAGGCAATGTACACATTGCCTCATGTACACAGACAAGCTTCTCCGCCTACCACCCAACACTACAACCTGTGAGAGATGCACTCATCTAGCCAAACTGGAGGTAAAGCTCTCTCCAACCAAGCCTGACCCTGACAGTCATGTGGAGAAGGTAAACATTCGGACCACACCACACTCATCACATAGTCTCACTGAATCTACCCCACCATTAACTGGGAAAACTACTCGTGTACCAACACATTAGCTCAACACTTTCTGGAATTCATAATCACCAATGCCCTGAATCAACATATCCACACACCCACCAGGGGCAACAATATTCTAGACCTAGGCATTACCAATATGAGTGACCGGTGCTCCACACGTGAAGTCAACTCCTTGTTGGTCCGATCTGACCATGAGCTGAACATCGTTGATATCCACATCCCGCCCCCACCCCCCCATTAAGGGAACCACAGTATAATATGTCTACAAAGCCAACTACATACTTCTTAAGACAGATGTGGTGAACGTCATGACACCCATGCAGATGGACAATACTGTTACAACTGCTGAATCCTACACAGATGCACTCTATAAGCACTTACATGAGTACATGGCTTGTGCTATCCCAAACAGAACCAAGACGTTATACTCCTAATTAAGGAAACCAATCTGGTGGTCCCTTGCCCTAAAGAAACTGTACTACAGGAGGAAGACACTGTTGCAAATGAGAGTACAATCCCATTGCATGGAGGAGCTCCCTGGCCAGCCTCAGTAAGAAGGTGAGATCCCTTATAAGATCCTCCAAAGCTAGCTACGAAAACTAAACCGCCACTAATTCCAACAACAACCACAAAGCATTCTATAGCTGTCACATATCTTGATGTCAACAACCAGATCTGCTCTGAGTTATAGCACAAAGGCATGAACATTACAGAACCAACTGATATTGGCAACATCCTGGCACATAGGTTCAGTGCTACCTTTCCCCCCTCCCTCTCAAAGCTGCACACTCTAAAGCCAATATCACAGCATTCATGGGACCGGACAACATCCCAGGCTGCATTTTACACAAACTTCAGAATGTACTGTCTCCACACCTACGCACCATGTTCAATAATAGCCTCACATCGGGCATAGTGCCCCCTGAATGGCACACAGCAACAGTTATCCCACTCCACAAAGGTGGCACCACAAGAGACCATGGGACCTATTTCCCTATAGGCCTGACTAGCCTGGTCTGCAAGGCTATGGTGCACATCATGGATCTCAGTCACAGAGACATTGGGTACCTCCAAACCTTTGACCCCTCCCAGTTTGGCATTGTTAAGGGAAGACCATGCCTCCTAAACCTGGTGGACTTCTTAGAGACAGTTACCAAGGCATTAGATGAGGGTAAAGAGGTCCATACAGCCTACCTAGATCTCTCATAGGCTTTCAACACCATTCCTCCTTCTGGTATTATCAACATACCCATCCGCCAGAACATTAACCTCTACATCATGTGATGGTTTGCAAATTGGTTCATAGACAGAACCCACACAGTAGGAGTTGCATACCCTAGGTCCAACTGTATACCAGTTACAGGTGGTGTCCCCCAGGGCTCAGTCCTAGGACCCCTCATGTTCAGTATATACTTCTCTGACATACAGACAAGCACAGGAGGGCTTTGGTTGAAAAGATTTGCATACGACTGCAAACTAGGGGACATAATTGTTTCCCCAGCTGTTACAGACACACTCTGGAAGGGTCGCACTGAGACAGATACCTGGTGTTAATATCATGGCGTCAAGCTGAATGCCTAAAAGTGCATAGTCATCCCCTTTGGATATAACGAATTACCCATGGACTACCACATAGTTGCTAGTCCCCTACATACAGAAAAATTAATAAGGGATCCGGGAACCCCAGTAGATAGCAATCTCTCCTTCGATACCCATAATGACAAGGTGGTTAGAATATCCTTCTACATGGCCCCCCTAATCTCTAATGGGTTCGCATCCAGATCAAAGGAGGCTATTGTGACTCTCTACCCATGACTTATTAGACCCATTAAAGGATACAACACCCCATTTGTGATATACCTTACAAGACAACTGCAACAGCTTGGAAGACCACACCAGTACCACAGCAAGAGGATTATTAACTTCAAACAGATGACCTATGCAGTCCAGCCTAAGAAACTCCAGCTGTACTCCGTTGCATACCGCATACTCACGGGTGATCTCTGCTTGACATACAAGGCCCATGTCAAACCCTGTATTCCTGGATATGCTCCACCTAAACAGAGGCTCCTGAGAGCCACATGCTCTAGGGATATACACCTAACCACAATGATGACAAGGATGTGCTGGACGGATAGATTCCTGACCCAGACACTCCCCATGCTTTGGAACATAATTCCAATGTACATCAGACAGGGGCCCCTCACTAGCACTCTTCAAGGGAAACCTTGACGTGTGGATGGGAGACAGACATGTACCCTGGGGATCACTGCAGTGGCTCTGCTGGACAGAGGCACAGGGAACTGACGGCTCTGCCATTCAGAGGCACAGGGAACCAACCTATGGGGGTGGCGAAGGCCAACACACTCTAGCTAGGCTTATAAATACCCTTGGTAATATAGCTTAGTACCTACCTTTGCACATATTATACGTCTTATGTGCATGGATAGTTAACTAGCTCTTCCATTTTACTTTGCTAACATGCTAATAAACTGTTGGGTGACTAAAAGACATATGTATCCTGTTATTGTGTATTGTAAATGCCAATAGACATAACTAATGTTTGCCTAACATTACAGTAATGCTATGTAGCTTGTAATCCATATCTGCCTACAATACTGTACATTACACAGTTATTGGCACAATATCCCACAATGCAAATCATAATTGCACAGTGGCCCAACCTTTGACATGTTATTCTCAGTAATACACCCATACATATGGCTACAGTTACAATATATCAACATATACTATCCCCTGTTATAGCACATACTTGTTGGACCAGCCCTGCCACTGACAGCGGCTGATGAGGAGTATTTCTGTTCACAGCCCTTATATAGCATCCCTTGTGGTGTATGCAGTGTTTGCCTTGTGACCTACAGCAGTACACACAAATACTACAAGCGTTACTATGCTCAACAATACATCACCACAAGATAACTGTTTCAACTATATGGATTGTGTGCATTTTAAATACTACAGAAAGGTACTACATACACAGACATAATGACTGTTCTACATACCTTATTAGTAACCAAAGGTGTCGTTACTATTGATTCAATCCTTTTCAGTTTGTGTTTCAATGTTCTTTGTAACGTTCCGCTGGTATATATGGATGGTTTGAATGTGTGATAACACATCCTTTTCTAGTTACATATCAGTAACATGTGGTATCCTGTCCACCACTTGTTGTTCCAAAGTAGTTAATTAGATGCACATCAGCTGTGCAGCTACTCCATTAGCCGATACCATGGCAACAGTGGTGTATAACTGAGTACTCCTTTTGGGCGTTGTCCGTTTGCCTTACTTTCCAGGAAGACGGGCTGGATGTGTTGTTTGTGATATATTTCAACAGCTATATGGAGACACACAGAGATATATTAGCTTCATGACTCCCTTGGACTGTTTGTAATGGCTAGATAATTTTGTTCTACATGTGAGTACAGCTGTTATATTTCAGAACATTGCTACTTATGCAGGGTTTGTTTGTACCTGATACTTCTGCAGATGTTTAAGTCTGGCAAGGATGTTTGGGCAGCTCAAGGCTGTATGGCTATGCATGAACTGTTATGTGGTTTACAGTGTGCTTACCAGACATCCTTGATTTGGTGTACAAGTGTAGCATACTGTGCTGTTACTCAGTAATTGCTAACACATCCCGGTGTACACACAACCCTCTGAAATGGGATTAGTGCAAATAAACCCTGTAACATCAGCAGCTGTTCCACTGTATAACAGCAGCCGTTTCACATAGGGCCATGTTAGTGTGTCTCTGACAAGGTATGTTAAGGCTTCTGCAGATGTCGTACAGTGAGTGAATGATTTATGATGTTATTACAGTTTGTATTGTAATATGTTTGGGTGTGGGGGTGATGGCGGGTGTGCATAGCAGATGCAGGTGTGTAGGAATTGCTTTTATACATAACTGATATGTGCGCGAGGGTTTCTTCCCTATTTAAACACCTATCCTTTTGTGGACTAATACAATGGTAATTGCAGGCTGATTCATTAAGGCACTGTTATGTGGTTCCTGTATAGCATGCAGGTGATGTTAGTCCTTGAATCCCTTCAGTAATACATCTCAATGTAATAAAGTGTTGCTACATGAAAGCTGTGTATTTTTGTCATAGGTATTTGCAATTATCGTAGTTGTGTTGGTGACTGACTCTCTTTGGCTAGGGTTGCCACCTTTTCATATGGCCATAGTGGGACATTTTCAGGACACACATCAGAATTTACAGGCCGACACTAACCCACAGTCGGTACAAGGGATAAAACTTTCCTTTCTTGCCTAAATATAAGCTTATTCTTGTAGCAGTTTAGTTGCTTATCCTGTTTCCTGTAACATGCATGTATTTTAGATACAGAAATAACTATTGTATGCAACTATTACAGTATATATGGGACATAATTATGGCCTACAATCCCAGGACATTTGCCATGTTTAATATATTTGGTCAGGACACAACCACCCAAAGAGGGAGTGTCCCTCGCAAAGTGGGACAGGTGGTAGCACTATTATCGGCTCATGTCCATAGCACATATTTGTAATAGTATATATAAGCATATACTCTCCATATCCTTTGTTCATAAAGGTTGGTAGTGGCGGAATGTGTGATTGCTATGGTCCATGTTATACACATATATGAACACTTCATCCACTGTATACGGGATACCTACGAATCCTGAAACCACAGTGTTCCGATGCACACAGTACCGGGACCAGACTCCCATACCCCACATTACCGACAGCGACAGTAACTCGCGAAAGTAACATGAACATGGAACACACACACGCACACACAGACACACTGCTACACACCACATCCAAACAAACCATCCTACACTACATATGAGTAGGTGGCCAAACCCCTCTATACCCCCCATGTAGGTGTCTGCACCCCCCACACCACCCTCTACTTTAATATTCTACCTCCTAGGTCGTGCAAACAGACGCACAAAGCTAACCCACACCCACACATTACAGTCCCCCAAGAACACACACCACACCCAGAACACACACTTACACATGCTACAGCCTTAAGAAACACACTTACACGCAGTAACCTACCTGACCGCAACACCAGAAGCACTGACTAACTGTCCCTTAACATCGTGATTTTACACCTCGCGCATCTGGTGTTTCGGTACTGTGTTCTTTCGGACCTTAAGTCTCGGGATTATGCGCATCGGTATGTAAAGCAGTCGGTAGGTGGTAGGTATCCCATTTATATGTACCTCCATGGTTATGTAGATGTTGTTAACCTATCTATATATCTACATATATATGTATATCCCCATATATCCACATATATCTCTCTTTCTCCCTTTCTCTCTCTCTCACTATATATATATATATCTATATCTATATCTATATATACATATATATATATATATATATATATATATATATATATATATATATATATATATCTAAAACATATACATTTCATTGGGTACATGCTGGTTTGTCCTATTTCAACACATTCCTACCTTTTGTGTTTTATCCTGTCAGTATACACAACTGCCATTGGTACATCTCAGGTAGCTTAGTGGTATGTTATTGTGATGAATGTGTACTTGGTTGTGTGTTCTAATCCTGGCAGTGATATCTTACTTCTCAGAGCAGGCACTGGTCGTTCAAGGGTGATTAACCCACATTTCAATGGTTGTGTGTTCCACATGTTTATTATTCTGTGGAGAACTACCTATATATGCAAGCTGTGTTTAAGGTATACTATGTAACATGTAAACATCTGTGACGATTCCTGTCAGGGATACTCCCCATTATTTGGAACTAAATCCCTGATCACATTATATAAAACCCCTCAATAACACTCCAGGGAATCCTTGCAACTTGGAACAGTGGCTATACCCCAGGGATCCCGCAATTGGCTCTGCTCCACAGAGGGACAGTTAGTTAATTGATGGGCTGGCGACAGCAGACACATTTTGCCTATGCTTATGAGTGGCCTCGGCAGTTGGGCATGTACCTACCTATGTATCTATGAACCTCTACATACAGTATGGACACATGCTGATAGCTTAATTTACTGTTCAGGTATTGACATACCTTGTGCCAATGGCGGTTGTGTGTACAATAGTTGAGGGATACCTATGTAGGATGCACACAGTAGACCACCTATACATAACAATTTACAGGTGGTCGTGTGTGTGTGCCATCCATGTTTGCTGTGTGTGCAGGTGAAGAAGGGTGTCATTCCATGAGTGCCTACACTGTCAGTGTGTGTGTGCTATATGTTCCCTCTTTGCCAAGGCATGGGCATACTGGGCACGCCTCTGTCTGCCTACAGGGGCTAGCACAGGGTGTTTGTGGTCTGAGTGCCTGTGGGTCCCTTGGCAATGGTGGTGGGCTGTGAGGGCCTTCACCATTCTGTCCCTGCTGCAGCTGTTTTCACAGGATCATATTGTTTACCATGGCACATACTATGAAGATGTGGGCACATGTTCCTGGAGAGTACTACAAGGCTCCACCAGATATGTCCAAGCAATGGAACTGTGATTTCAGCATCCCAAACATGCACTCTATGATGATTCTGGTTTCTGCGTGTGCCTCATTATAGCGTTCTTGCATGGCTGTGTGTGCATTTCTGATAGAAATCATCATCCACGGTTTCAGTGCATAGCCAGCATCCCCCATCAGGTGGCCATATGGGCTGTCCCCCCCTGGCAAATACCTGATAGAGCTGTGAGGCATGCCAGATGTGGGAGTCATGATAGCTTCCAGGACTGCCAGCACACACATCCATGATAATGCCCTGGGCATTGCACACAACCTGGCAGTTGATGGAGGGGAATCCCTTGTGGTTTATGTAGTGCCTACCCTGCTCACCAGGTGGTGACTTGATGTGTATGTGCGTGCAGTCTATTGTACCCAGTACCTCCGTGTAGTCTGCCACACAGTGGAAGAGACACATATTGCTGGTCAACTCCTCCTGCATTCGGGGGAAGTATATGTGCTCATTGGCATGTGGTAACATGGCATCCAGGAACTGGTGGAGTACCCTGGATGCTGATGCCTGTGAGATCCCCTTGATATCCCAGTTGGCCTTTGGGTACCTGTGGCTAGTATTCTCAAGCTTACACATACTTTCGTGTCCACTGGGATGGGTTCCCCTCTGTTACTTCTGGCTCAGAGGCATGGCCGGCACAGCTCAACAAGTTGCTGTATGATGTCCCTGTCCACCCTGTAATGCTCTACTATCTCCAGATCATGTAGCCCCAAGTAGGTTACCCTGGGTCTGAACACTCTTATCCTCCTCCAGTGCCTGAGATGGTTGTCAGCATCATCCTCCACCTCACCGTCAGTCTCCAGCACATGCTATGGCGGCCCCTAACATGTACATATTAAAAGTTCCCCATCTGTATACACCAATGGTACAGAGTGTCTGGGAATACACAAGTGTGTGTGGGGGGCTTTCACACCTTATACTATTGTGCAATGGATGATGCTGGTGTAATTGGGTGTGTTTGTGCTATTCCAGCTGCAGGGTATCTTAATTATTGGTTTTACAGCAGGTACTGCTATTGTGGGGCCTTTGGTGTTGACTTACGCTTGGCTGTCATGATTCATCTATTGCCCTTTACTTCAATTTCAACCCAATTCCCCTCCCATTGTCAGGCATGCATCCAGCTGTTGGCTTACTTGTTTTGTACTTTCACAACGCAGGATTGTGTTGGGAAATGTGTTATGTAGCTGATCTACTGCAAGTTTGCTTTGTTCTGCTGTGGCAGTTCTCTTTTCTTTGCTGTATGGCACCTCCCCTTTCCTGTTCTGCAGGTAGCTGCTAGCAGCCTTGTTAGCTGTTGTATATGGCCCACTGTGAGTTTCTAGGTGTTAATTACTCATTTGTACTCCAATTACCATGCTGCAGCATTTCCTTATTGTCTTCCCATATCATTCCTGTTTCAGCTGTGGTGCACACCATGCACAGCCATTTACTGGGTTTTGTGCACGTTTTCATCCATGTTCACATGAACTTTCGGTTACCTTGTGTGCTCTCAGCTAAGCAAAGCTATGGCTACTTCCACACCCTTATCCTGTGGCTTTGCTTAGCAACATGCAACATGGATTAGCAATGATCTAGTGGGCTTACAGCTATGGTGGCGCACCCCTCTCTTGATGTCATGTTCACCTCCAGGCCACTTCTCGGTGTTGTACCGCTGTGCCGTGTGATACATCCTTACACCGGAGGGGCGTTTGTGATTCAGTATTACTTGACTCATTTGCATGGCATTGACTGCTAATTCCTAGTTACCACACGGAACACTGTCATAGACCCTTAGCAACCCTTGCGCCATGGTTGTGGTGTAGTATGCATGCCATTGACAGCCACACACCTGATACTCTTGTAATAGGTGACTCTATTGTCAGACACACTGACGTCCCGCTCACCAGGCTGAATAAAGAGAAGGTCACAGTGAGCTGCCTGTCGGGTGCTAGGATCCACCACATAATGCAAGCACTCAGGTCACTCCAAAGCAAATACAAATATGACTCAGTCATTGTACATGCTGGTGTGAATGACCTCAGACGTACTTCCCTGGACTACATGAAAAGAGACATAGAGGAGCTCTCTGATCATGTAGCCCAGGCTGGTATGACCCTGACCTTGAGCAGCATCTTACCCTCACCTAGAATGATGCCACAGTACAAAGACAAAATGATCGATTTTAACAATTGGCTAAAATGTTGGTGTCATTCAAAGGGGATCCAGTGTCTGTCAGCCTGGGATGACATGCTCGACAAGCCACGTTGCTTCGCTAGGGACGGCTTGCACCTGTCACCACTGGGTTTTCGGATATTGGCAAAGGCTCTTGCCACCTCCATAGTGCCTTTTTTAGGCAAGGCTCAAAAGTCAAACCCACCCCCATAGACAGCACAGGGAACAAGAAACTAAGGGTAATGCTGCTAAACGCCAGAAGTCTTAACCTCAAGATGCACGCACTCGAAGCTCTCCTCAGTATGGAGAACATCGATATCTGTGCAGTGACAGAAACTTGGTTCAAGGCTCCAGAGAGCACCCCAGCACTACCAGGCTATACCTCATATCATGATTTTCGGCCCCAAAACCCAGACCGAACCACAAAAGGAGGGGGAGTTTCCATATTTATCAAGGATATCCACACCTCCAGGTTAGTGGCATTGCACGGGTATCGGAGACCATCCATGTGCAACTAACAGTGGGCAAGACTGCTTTTCAGTTTATAGCATCCTACAGACCACCCTCTCAAAGTCAGGAATCCCACTCGGCTTTCCTGGAAACATTGGAGAACATGAAGATCTCTCCGAACACCATTATATTGGGCAACTTCAACTACCCAAACATTGACTGGGAGCACTACTCAAGCTCCAGCACCTTAGCCCAAAGGTTCCTGGAAATTATAAACTCAAATGCTATGGAACAACTAGTCACCACTCCCACAAGAGGGGACAACATACTAGACCTGATCATTACCAACATGGGGACTCTATGCTCCACAACAGAAGTATATCCTTCATTGGTAAGATCAGACCATAAATTAATTTCACTGGATGTCCACATCCCGACCCCACCCCCAGCCCAGAAAACCACAGTGAAAAACTTCTCAAAAGCGAACTTCTCACTTCTCAAAACTGAAGTGGAATCCTTCAAGGCCCCAGGGCTAGTGGAAACTACGGCCCAAACTGCAGAATCCTATATAAACGCATTCTATGGACATCTCCAGGAATGCATGGATCATTGTTTTGTGGTTTTCAAGTTTATTTACCGGTATGCATGGATCATGCTATCCCAAACAAAACCAAGACCCAATCATCCAAAGGCAGATGTCCAGTCTGGTGGACCCCTGCCATAAATAAACTGTACAACAGAAGGAGGAAGCTACTACATGATAGAGCAAAATCCCTAATAGGGAAGGCATCTCTGATCAGTACTAGCAAAAAATTATGATCCCTCATAAAATCCTCCAAGGCCAGCTTCGAGAGAAAAATTGCACAGGACACTAAAGACAATCATAAGGCTTTTTTCAGTTATGTTAGAAACCTGGGATGCAACTCCCAGACTTGTTCTGAGTTGATTCTAAATGACAAAAAATACACTGAAACCACAGACATCGCCAATATCCTGGCAGACAGGTTCGGTGCAAACTTCTCCACCCCCTCCCCCCCAAAAGAGCAAGTATCTATCCCAGCAGAGGGCTGCCTCCCAAACATCTCTGATGCTTAGGTGAAGGCTGCCCACTCCAAAGCAAAAAACACTGCTTCCATGGGACCAGATGGCGTCCCAGGTTGCGTCCTACATGAACTCCAAGAGGAACTAATCCCACAAATAAAACAGCTATACAATCTCAGCCTCACTACAGGATATGTGCCCACAGAATGGCGTACAGCAACAGTGGTCCCACTCCACAAAAGTGGAGCCTCTACGGACCCTGGAAACTATCGCCCCATAAGCCTGACTAGCTTAGTCTGCAAGGCTATGGAGAAGATCATCATGGAGCTCATAAACAAAGACATTGGGGACGTACAGACACTAGATCCTACCCAGTTCGGCTTTGTCAAGGGCAGATCCTGCCTTTTGAACCTGGTTGACTTCTTCGAAACAGTCACCAAAGCCATAGATGAAGGAAAGGTAGTCCACACAGCCTATCTGGACCTTGCAAAGGCATTTGACACAATACCCCACTCGGGCATCATAGATAAGCTATCCAGCTTAAATATAAACCCCTATGTCACAAGATGGGTTGCAAACTGGCTCAAAGACAGAACCCACCGAGTGAGAGTTGCTGGAGCCATGTCAGTCTCGAAACCGGTCACAAGTGGCATCCCACAGGGTTCTGTCCTGGGACCACTCTTGTTCAGTATATACTTTTCTGAGGTACAGGCAAACGTGGGAGGACTATGGCTCACCACATTCGCAGACGACTGCAAACTGGGCACCATAATCAACTCTCTAGCTGACACAAACATCCTCCAAAAAGGTCTCACAGAGACAGATAACTGGTGCCAGTGCCATGGTTTAAAGCTAAATGCCAAAAAATGTATAGTCATTCCCTTTTGCAAAAACAATGTGCCCACAAATTACCACATAGGTGGAAACCCATTAAGTACAGAGAAAGTTATTAGGGACCTGGGGACCCAAGTTGATAGCAATCTCTCCTTTGAAAACCACATTGCCAAAGTGGTTAGAAAGACCTTCTACATAGCCCACCTCATCACGAAGGGTTTCACATCTAGATCAAGAGAGGTAATCGTGCCCCTTTATTCATCCATCATCAGGACAATCATAGAATACAATGCCACTTTTGGGATGTACCTTACCCGACACCTGCAGCAATTAGAAAGACCCCAAAAGTATCTCACCAAGAGGATCAAGGGTCTCAAACAGATGCCATATGCTGCTCGGTTAAAAAAACTCCAGCTCTACTCAATTGCATACCGCCTACTTCGAGGCGATCTATGCCTGACATACAAAGCTATGTCAAATCCAGAATTAATGGACATGCTCCACCTCAGTAAATCTAAATCCCTTAGAGCCACACGCTCGAGGGACTTGAACCTCAGCACAGAAATAAATAGAACTTGCTGGAGGGACAGGTTCATAACCCAGAGGCTCCCTTCACTCTGGAATAGAATTCCAGTTCATGTGAGGCAGAGCACCTCACTGAATCTCTTCAAGAAGAATCTCGATAGGTGGATGGGGGATCATAGGTTTGTCCCAGGGATTACTCCCGTGACACTATTAGACAGAGGCACAGTAAACTAAACCTTAAAAAGGGCACAGTATACCCAAATCAAGGGGTGGCGTAAGCCATACAGAATCAGGCTAGGCTTATAATTGCCCCGGGGTAGATAGCCTAGTATGAACCTATGAACCTATTATGGGGATAGCATGAATTGTGTTACATTGCAGTTTTATGACATCTAAATATATTTTCCTTGTGATCCTGTTTGCACACAGATGCACTGCGGTTTTACTTTGCGTTAGTGTGGCCATGACATTAAATGTTATTTTTTATATGTTGTGTATGTTGTTTTATGCCATTGGCTTTATATTTAGCCATTGGCATATATTAACATTATAATATGTAAGTTTGGTCCGCTTTCATGGCTCCGATTTTATGTTTGACAAAATGTGAACCGTTTTTTTTTTGGTTTACATTTCTACATGCTTACGCTACACCTGCACCACTTCATGAATTGCTATATACCTTCATTTGCATGCTACACTGCTGTGTATGGGGTAATTAGCATACATGCACCGGGAGCTGTGCAGCTCTGGCGTATGCTGGTAGTGCATGTAGAAACAGCTCGTACCTGAATCACTTGGTGGCCATATTTGGCACTAGATCGCCAGCACTACTCCGGCGCCTAGTGCAGGCTTCATGAATCCCGGGGTATGTTGCAAACAGGGCAAGGATTTTCCCTTGTCTGCACTGTTGTGCAATCTCAGCGTTGTAATATATAAGTAGCAGGGGGGGGTGCAGCCCCCCCCTGAAAAAACACAAGTGTTAGTTTGCAGGTGTTTTTTGACCATTTCAGTTTAGACATTTTTTTTCTGTATTTTGAACATTCGATGTAATGACTTTCAAGGTTATGAATGTCGACCATGTGAATTTCAACATTTTGATAGTAAACCATATATATATATATATATATATATATATATATATATATATATATATAGATACACACACACACACACACACACACACACACACACACACACACACACACACACAAACACACACATGCATATATATTAATATGGCATTCTTCTTAGAAGCAATATAGTCAAAAGAATAACATTTCTGAAAAATAGTATTGCTTGTCATTACATTTTTCTTCTTAATAGTTTTAAGGGTGTAGGCACACACACACACACACACACACACACACACACACACACACACACACACACACACACATGCATATATATTAATATGGCATTCTTCTTAGAAGCAATATAGCCAAAAGAATAACATTTCTGAAAAATAGTATTGCTTGTCATTACATTTTTCTGCTTAATAGTTTTAAGGGTGTAGGCACACACACACACACACACACACACACACACACACACACACATCATGCATACCACAGCATGTGTGTAAATATATCTATATATATATATATATATATATATATATATATATATATATATATATATATATATATATTGGAATAACATATTTATCCTAAGCTATGATACATGCTAGATTTTGCAGTTAATTGGTGACATATTTATGTTTGACATCCATTTATTTTATTAAGCTATACATTTGGTTAAATGGCTTTTTTTTCAGAATGCCAGTCTTAGAAGAAGTTGCTCTAAAAAATAGGTGAGGGATTCCTGAGGCCAGAGATTTTCTGAGAAAAGGACATTCTCTTGTGATAGAGATAATGCCTATAAAGGGCTTCATGGATTTCTTCTTTTTGATGCCTACCTTTATAAATCAGATAAAATGGTCAGGGATATATTGCAAATCTGTCCTTGAAAGGGAAAAGTACTCCAGCCTTGTAGCTAGCAGTTGTAGTAACAGCAAGCTGTAACAGTAATATTTCAGTTGGACTTCAGGTTTTTGATTATTTCTGATGCATCCAAGTCACTTCTTTGATATTCTGGGCTACTTATCTGCAGCGTATTGCTATTATGATCATGGAGATAATAATTTATTGTGCCACAGATTAAAGACAGTGGAAAACAGTCCTGAATCTTTGCAGTTTCAATGACCATGTGGAAATATAAAATTTCAAGAGGATAGACTTTCATTCTTTGATTCCCCTCCTGTTTCTCTAGGGGCCATGAATGATAAGCCTTCAGATATGGTCCAGTTTTTATTCCCCATTAGAAGTTTCTCAAGTTTCTAGTGGGAGATCAGTATTTTTTTTCTTGTGTATGTAATTTATATGCCTGGTCTGGTAGCTGTAGCCATTTCAGACATTTTGTTTTAATTATCAAATAACTATCAGCAGCTGTTGCAGCCCTCTGGATGACAGGCACCCATGTTTGCTTTCCATGAATGATTGATACATGTGCACAAACAAAATGGGCTTCTGAATTATTGGTGTGTTGACTTTTCATATCTGGATTTCCTGGATCTGATCATCAATACAAAGAAGTCAGAAAAGTGCGCTTCTGATAAATGTATTTTATAGAAGACCAGTGGATTCTGTTCAGGAAAAACTTTCACCCCCAACATAGAGGTACTAGATATAGTAACACCAGTTGGTCATATGCCTTTCTATGTGGAAAATCAGAGGCTACCTCTTATGCTGCATCTACTTCCACATGTCATCATCATCATCAACCCTTTTTTTCAATTTTCTATATGCGCTCTGGTGTTGTGTCAACTCTCACCACCTCTCTTGATTCGGTGGCAATATCTTATGTTCTTCAATAGTCATGCCTGACTGTTTGGTCTTCTCTCATGCAACACATTCATTTCCTTGCTGGTTGTCTCCATTTCTTCTTGCCTTCTTCATATCCCTCCCAATTCTTTTTTTTTCATAAAATTGCCTTCTGTTTTCCTGTGCATGTGCCTGAATAGCTATAATCAGTTCCATTGACCTTCTCTGAAATTGGAGCTGCAATAGCTTCTGCTCTGATGTCCTCATTCCTTCACTTGTAGCACAGTGTGCATTCTACCACCCATACCAGTCACTTCATCTCCATCAGCTCTAGCTTTCTTAACTGCATTGTCTATGCAGCCAATGTTTCTGTACCATGCAGTAGTACTGGTCCCAGCTATTTTTTATACCACATATTTCAGCTTCTTTGGCATTCTGTAGTCACACACTATCTCTGACAATCTGTGCCAGTTAGTTGTCCCTCTGAATGTAGCTTTGAATTTCTTATCTAGACCTCCCTTCTTTTCAGCAGTCACTCCCAGATTCCTGAATCTGTTAACATGTCCACTATTTTCCTCTCTATCTCAGTTTTCAACTTCTGATTTCAACCATTTGCTGCTACAAAAACGGCCTTGTCTGCATTAAGTTTCATCCCATTTGTCATCAGTGTTGTATTCCATTCACCAATCATGTGTCACAGTTTCTATTCAGTCAGCTTTCAATTCCTTATCAACTGCATAAAGTAGCTTTGCTGGTCTGTCCCCTCTGAACAGTTTGCTAATGTAGCCCATCACTTGTATGAACAGCAGAGGGTTCAGAGCTGAATGCTGATGCACACCCACTCCCACTGGTAAGTCCAAATACTGTTTGCCCTTGTATCACTGGATCTTTGTACTCAGTCTGTACTAATTCTAGCAATGTTTCTGGGACTTCAAACCATCACAGAAGTACCCAAATCAGCTTTCTTGTGACCTTGTAATATGCTTTCACCAAATCTTTGAAAGCTCAGCTGGACTCTTTCCTCATTACTATTTTTTACTCCACCATCTGCTTCTGCAAACTACTGGTTGGTTATGACGTATTCACAAACCTTTGCTGTAAACATAGGAAAGTTAAGTCCAAAACAAATTCCCAGTTCCTGCTACTCTATTTATCTAACCCCACTTGAAGATGTCCCTAGACAAATCAGTCTGTTCCAAACCTCATTTATCTTGTTATAAGAATATAAGCACTGAGCTCAGAGGTGAAGAGATCTGTATAATTACTTAAACAACTTACAGGCTGGGTTATGACCGGGTCATTAAATTTTAATTTACAGAAATAAAGAATCCTACTTAGAGTTTTATTTTTTGTATTACAATATCTTTGATTTACAACATTAATATATCCATTCTTTTTCTCAGCCTAGTTTTGTAAATTAAAAGGGGAGAACAGGATAATTAAATCACAACAGACTTGGACAGGACCACATGATCCTGGTGACAAGAGGAAACATTATTGCATTAAATGTCGTATGAGCAATCTACTTTGTGGGTGTGTTATCTTCAGATGTTCCATCCCTGTTAAATATATTGTTTTGCAAGCTGTGTACTATTATATGGGCACTAATTTAGACTTTTGTAGACATATTATGACTGGAAATGTAACAATGTTCCTACATAATGTTTAGAAAAATATACTCAGTAAAGTACAAACAGTATGCTTTTTTACACCATTGATCAGAAGTATTAATATTGTTTTTATTTTCTTTTATAATTTTTATGTAGTTTTATGTATAATTTAGTTTACCTTATTTTACTGTGCAAAATTACTACACAGTCTGGTTTATGAGTTGTATAAAATCATAGTAATGTGATTTCTGAGATAATGTTTTGTACAGACTTCTACACAGTTTGTTACACGTCCCACTATATTTATTTAACAGCTTGTTTTGATATTATAAAGCCTGTCTGAAAGTCAAGCAAACAATATCTTCATTACCTGTAAAATCTGCAGTCATCATGAACTGGAGAAAGACAACACCCAAGCTTGCTTTACAAACAGAATAATGATCCAGACTTACCTTATCGGTTGCAGTCCCTAGAGATGGGTGTTGCTTTGTTAACCTAAACATGTATAAAAACTGTCATTTTCTGTAGCATAACTGTCAGTCATTTGAGCTTCAATCAATTTAGTCAGTCTGTTTTGCTGGCTGTTAATACCTGTTGATTGACCCTGTGGAGCCTCACATGTTTTATATTTATATTTATGCTAAAAGGAATTTCTAAGTTTCTCTATAGAATAGCTCTCTGCTACAGTTTCCTTACAAGAAGTTATATATATTTTTAAATAACAAGCCTGGGGTGTGGGTTAAACATAATATTAGTAAAATAGAGAAACTCCTTTACTGGACTTACCTGCTGTTTCATTTCTACTAGACCAGGAGACAAAGGAAAGGCACAGTAGTGATGAATGGTCTACTATGCAATGAGTCAATATTTCAGATATTAAATAAATGATCACTTTTATTTCAGGAGAGTCTGAAATATATTGTTAGGTTTTAACATTTAAATTGATACATTTTGATATGAGAATGTTATTACTGGGATAATATCTGACTGTAGACTTAATTATCTGCTGACTGAATTACATGTAGTTTCAATAATGTATGGTCTTACAAAGATTTATAATGGCTCAGAACAACCATTGATGCTAATGTTTATGGGTATATTACTGAGACATTGCCTAGTTACTCTGAAGTTCATATTAAAAGGTGTGTGAGGAGAAGTGGATTATACTTAAGGGAAACTAATGATTTATTGTGAAAAATACTGAGATGTAAGTTGGATGAGACTGATGTATTGGTAAGAAGGAATATTTCTAATCTACTGTATCTCCACATTATAAAGATTTGAATGCTCTTAGGCATACTTTACATGAGTCACACAATGAAAAAGTACTTTATTATCTATCTGTGTATCTATATGATTTAGTTTTAATTTCTATTGTGTTTATGGTCAGGAGCAAATATTGCACATAAAGGAAAAGAATGACACAATGACCCCAAATGTTTAATTAACTGTAGTAATTAAATAAAGATTACTTATTTGATTGACCAAAGTAAATGTGTTGGGAAAATACTTTTTTTATTTAATACAGTGTTGATAAATGCTATGTTGCAAATTAAATTGCAGAGACACTTCACAGATGATTTGTTTTATATGAAAATCAAATAAACATGAACTGAAATATTCCCACTATATCTGAAGTTACCAAAAGAAAATATGAAGTTTTTTGAGGAATAAAATTATGCAACTATGAAATCATTAGATAGGACATTTATAAAGATGAAGGTAAGCTTGCTGCAGGCCAAAGAAGATTAAAATAGATTGGAATGCATCACTGTATGCATCAAGTATCCATTTATACATATATATATATATATATATATATATATATATATATATATATATATATATATATATATATTCATTTTCACCCTCCCCCCCACTTCCTCTTGGCAGCAGGTAACACTACTGAAATAAACTATACAATGCCAGCTGCCTGGAGTGTGTATGCTTTTACGTATAAATCAGGGACAGTTGAGAGGTGTGGTAGAAGGTATTTGGTAGACAATGCACCCAGTGTTTGCTTACTCCTGTTCATCAATAACATATGCAATCCTTTGATGTGGCAACATCACTGGTACACCAGCTAGTCTCCATTTTACAGCATAACAAGGAAGAATTCCATTCTTCACAGCATTTATCTGACTGACTTCTCCAGAACCATGCTGTGAAGATATGTGAAGGCTGCCATCCTAGCTAGATAGAATTTTGTAGATAATTCTATGTCACTGTAAATATAAATATAATCCACAGGCTTGTCCTCTTAAAATGTTCGAAAACTGTGTTAAATATTGAACTCCAAAAATGTAACCACAGTGCCCTCTGCTGGAAGAAAGGTGATAAGTCATGCATTGTATGACTGTTTAATCTCAAGGCTCCAGAGACATAATGTCTGAAATTAAGAATTCCTTCTATTGTTTTGCGACCAGAGTTAATTGCTAGATTTTACATATATAATGCCTTTTATTGCTGTAGTTTCCTGGCCAGGTGCAAGATCAAAGAAATGTTAACACTCTTTCTGTTAGCCTGGGAACCAGAGACAAATGATGTAATCTAAAATGAGTCAGCAGTGATGTATTATTTTTAAGACTTTCTCAGAGAGAGAGAATCAGAGCATTTTGCATTTGTCTTCACAACTGATCACTCACCAGCATTGCTTTGCTCTGTCTATATGTAAGTAGGATCTTAGACTTTAGGGTTTCTCTTAAGAAATAGATAGAAAATAGTAAGTTTAGACTAGCTGTTTTCTATATTTATGTCAGACTATTCTACAATATTATTTTAAGCATCTTACTGTGATTTCTGAACTCTTGACTAGCACTGTGTTGAATTGAGAAAATTTGTCTTGTGTTTTTATTATTTATTATTAAATATTTTTAAACCTTTCAATTGTGGCCGTTTTGTGTAGAGATAATTTAAGCTCTAGAGTACATTGCATATATATAGTGAAACTGTACAAAGCCACTCCAAATAAGCCTTGCTGTTCGTCACACATACTAATTGGATAATAATATTGCACAGTAGTAATTGGACACTCTTTGGGAAGGGCCTTATTGGTAGCTGATAAATATGGGGTTCTGGTGGCAGTGGATTACTACCTTCTAGCCTGGACAGAAGGGGTGCAGCTAGTGAACCTGTGCCAGCCTTCCCCAGGATTGTCTGTATGGTTGTATATAAATCGTATCTCAAAGTGTGTGTGTGTGTGTGTGTGTGTGTGTGTGTGTGTGTGTGTGTGTGTGTGTGTGTGTGTGTGTGTGTGTGTGTGTGTGTGTGTGTGTGTGTGTGTGTGTGTGTGTGTGTGTGTCAGCTACTTGGACAGGGACATGAAGCACTGGTTGGACAGAGGGAGTGTTGGGAGGACTTTGCTTGGAACCCTGGCTAAGGACTCCACTCTATAGCTGTGCCAGTGGGGAGTCTTATTTGGGATTTGGAGAGAAAGGGAGAAACCTGCCCCAGACTGACTGTGATCTCTGTGTGCCCTTAAGGAAAATTGTACTTTACTGTGTGTGTATTGGTTATCCCTTGCAATGTGGATGCCCTTCACTGGTGCTAGTGATTAGGCTTGAGGCTCCTTGATTACTGGGTCAGTGCACGGGCAGCACACATGCAACCATTTTTTACATGTCACTTGCAGCAAAGTCAGGGCTTCATTCTTTTTGGCACTGAAACAACCAAACATGATAGGATGTGTAACAAAAATAGCCAAAATACTGGGTTGAAGCATTGTGCTATTCATTTTATGAATAAATATACAGTATACCATTAACACTTTACAACAGTTTTAGATAGCCATTGGCTTATGCCAAAATAAGGTAATAAATAGGAAAAACAATACTATAAAAGGTAGGAGAAGTGCTAGTGTTAAATATTGTGTGGTGTGTCAACATATGAACGAAGAAGCTAGAAGGCCTACTGGCTCATGCACAGATGGATGTTATACTGCTTGCCAGTATATTCAAAAGACTAATACTTTTCAACAACCATCTGCAAATAACTTGTACCATGAAAATGGTTTATTTGATTGGCTGTATATACATATTCAGTTGGTAAGTCCAAGAAATTGTTTTGGATTAGAATTAGAGAGCATATTCTACAAATAAGAATGGAAAGGTAGCACAGTAGTTAGCATTACTTCCTCTGTGTTTATTTAACTTTATTTTATTGTGTCCACATGCTTTTCCCCAGTTGCATCTTGTTTCCATATCTCAAAGATGTCACACTTGTAAATTGTCATTTCCCCAAATTGTCTGTAGGTGTGCTTGTTATTTGTGACTGTACATGTGAGTTAGTGTGTGGGTAATTCTCTTTTTAAGACTGTTTGTGGTTTTCCCAACATAAAAAGCTTTGCACAAGTAACATTGGGTGAAGCAGACCAGTTCACTGTTATAGCTATGTCTCTTTCTACTGAAAATCTTTTTGCTGGAGTTAGGGAAAGCAAAAATATCTTGCCACTCTCAAAGGGGCAAAATTTACAATCAGGAGGGACACATCTGCATGTCCCAATAGCTACTTCTTGATAGTACTCTCCAACAGCTTCTTATGCTGCTGCTACTCTGTTTGTATGGATGGTTCATATCCTACTGAGAGATCCGTTTCAATTAATGATGCTCCTGTTATCTCATGTTACTGCTTTAATCTCCCCTATGTCCTTTAAGAATGCCAGGATCATACTAATTTTTGTAGTCCCTGGATCTAGGTAGGTGATCCCCATTCTTCTCAGTTCACGTTTCAGAGGTTCATGCAGTGAGTGCTATTGTTTCTCCTTTTGATTTCTCCAATTGGCCCTAGAATATGTGAAACAGCTCTGGGTCATAACCTCTTAGAATGAAATCCTTCTGTAGAACACCAAGGTTGGTCATACTTCACTGTACCTCACTTGTAACTGTCCAACCTCATTCCCTATGATTTAGTTACATTTCTCTTACTGGTATAGGGCTGCTGGTAACATGGGGGAGCAAGTTTACCCTGGCAAGGTTCCTGAGCAATTTGTGGCCAAAGCCCATACAAACTCACTTTGTTTCAATTGTTAAGTCCTGGAAATCTATCTTTTCCTGGCTTGTGTGGCTGATGGACCTTAGGAAGTCAGTGGAGTGCTCATGTGGAATAGGAACATGTTGAGATTTTTTAAGAAGTTATCCCAGTTGAAGAAAGTATTATCAATGAAGTGGGTGTAGCAGTCCATTATTCTGTAGTGTAGATACAATCTTTTGTCCCACCCATGTTGACTACACCTTTAATTTGCTCATAGTACTTTTTGTTACAGACAAAACAGTTATTTGAAAGAACCAAGTTCAGTAGGGTACAATACAGATCTATTTCCTCTAGAATGATGCAGTTTGTGATGTAAGGGTTTCTTAACTGCTGCTATGCAATAATCATGTGGGAGAACAGTATAGAGTGCTTCTACATTTATGATTACCAGACTGATTTCCATGTTGATATTGACATCCTTGACCTTTCTCAAAAAGTCAAGAGAATCCAAGATAAAGGAGGGGGCTTTCTGTGTGAAGGATTTTGTTATAAACTCCAGAGAAATTGCAAGGAGCTCTACGGCTTAGCCTCCTCTAGCAATACCCAGGAGCCAGGATGATTAAAGCTGCATATGCTTAGTGTTCACTGAGATGGGCTATCTATGCATCCTCTTAATTCCACATGTGGATAACCCAGTTTGACAAGTTCCTGCATAATATTCCTAACCACATGGAAACATTTAGTGCCATCTGTCTTGGCTTGGAGGATGATGATATGCCACATGTCAGACATAAGTTCTGAATGAGACCACCATATGCTACTCTGCTATTGCTGCTGCAATTACAGTCATTCTTGAGTCTTCTACACTGGTATCTTGTAGTATTTAGAATATGTTATTAGTATGGAACAATGTGCCTGATTTATATATTCTGAATCACTCAGCCATGTTTGATGACATCAGATTCATATCTGTTGTCGTTCATTTACATCTAGAGCCACAGTTCCAAGTAATGATGTAATTATTTGTATGCAAGGACTCCTAAACAACTATGCTACTTGTATATGTGAATCAGCTCTTCCCTGCACGTCACCATTCCTCATGTTATTGTGCACAGTTCAATGTGCTGTTTTTGAATACCAGCCCTACTCTAAACATGTTGCTGAGGGCATGACTGGAGCAAGCTGTGCAGCATTTCGTCTAACAGAAAGTAACAACATTCAAGCTAGAAATTGATGATCCAAAAAATGACTTAGAATATTCTACTGTGGGATAGCTGTTGGATAACTTGTGAGGAAGGGCCAGATCTTTCTAACCTACAACTGTCTGTTTAATCTACTCAAAAGATTAACTTATCATGAGACATGTAACAGGAATATTGTTTTGCCACATAATTGAAAAAGAAAAAAAATGTATTGAGAATTTTAGTTTCACAGCAATTGTCAGACTCTGTTCACCAGGGCAGGAGTACATTTAGCTTTTTTATCAGCAGCATATAAGTTAAAATTATTTCCTGCTGCTCTTCATCTCCTAGTAATAAAACTGAACAGATTGGTACAAGTAACTCAATCTAATGTATCACTCATATTCTGAGTATGAAGCTCAAGTAGTCATGCATAATCAACCTGGTGGACTTCTTTGAGCAGGTCACCAAAGCAATGGATGAGGGCAAATGGTTCACACTGCCTACCTTGACCTGGCCAAGGCATTTGACAGAATACCCCACTCAGGCATTGTTGACAAACTTAAGAAGTTATGTCACCCAGTGTATAGCCAGCAGGCTGACAGACAGGACCCAGGAAGTTAGAAATGGGGAGTCCACCTCTACAAAGAGGCCACTCACAGGGATTGGTCATAGGCTGCTCCTTTTTGGCATTTACTTCTCTGAAGTCAAGGCCAATGTCAATGGCCTCTGGCTGACTAAATTTGCAGATGATTGCAAATTAAGAGTTGTCATTGAATCACCCACTGACACAAATGTTCTCCAGGAAGGGCTGACACAGGCAAACAACTGGTGTCAGAACAATGAACTAAAACTAAATGCCAAGAAGTGCATAACAGTATCCTTCAGGAAGTCCTCCACCCCTGGTAGCTATCATATTGAAAACACACACCTAAGAAATTGACCCAGTAGTCAGGGACTTGGGGCACACATAGACAGCAATCTAGCATTTGACCATCATGTGTCTACAGCAATGGGGAAATAATTCTATGTTGTGCAACTTATAAATAAAGGTATGGCTTCTAGCTCCAAGGAAGTCATTGTTCCATTGTATTCGGCATTCATCAGACCTGTCATTGAGTACAGTGCCCCCTTTGATATGTACTTAACCAGACATATTCAACAATTGGAGGGTCCACAGAGGTTCATTGCTTAAAGAATACAGGGCATAAGTAACATGTCCTGTGCAGACTACCTCAAGGCCCTATCACTGTATTCTGTCTGCTACAGGCTATTGAGGGAAGATCTGTGCCTGGCATACAAGACATTGTCAGACCCAACTCTTATAAACCTCCTGCATATTTGCAAAACAAACAGCACTAGAAAAACCCATTCTGAAGACTTAAGCCTTGCCTGTGATATAAATAGGACCTGCTAGAGAGACAGGTATGTATCCTAAAGACTACCATTTCTTTCGAGCAGGCTTCCCATTTATGTGAATCAGAGTTCCTCCCTAACCCAATTCCAGGGTAACTTGGACAATTGGATGTGGAACAAGAAATTCATCTCTTGCTTGGCACCTGTGTCTCTAATGGAGCCTGTAAATGGCTTGTCTCCCAGGCACCTACTTGTAAATGTTTCACCTCCCAAACCCCAGCTTGCACTTATCAAAGGTACCAGAACTTGTCAGAGATTTGGGATGCATAGCTAGGCTTAAAAAGGCCCTTATGGTCATCAGTCTAGTAAACACCTATGAACCTATGAGCAACCAAGTTATCAGTGCACTTTGATCCTTCCCTAAAAATGTACCTGTTAACTACTAGCAATATTCACTACAAATCATTGATAATCCTATATATTAACAAGAAAAATAACCTTGAGACTGAGAATTTGTACAAACCACTGTGCTTGGGAAAGTAATGTATCTGCCTAGCCACGGGAACAAAAAGAAGCTGAAATGCATTACAAATGTTCAGTTTTAAACTGCTGAAAACTGGTTATTATTGAAAAAGTTTTGGTGATATGTAGATTACACAGTCAAAGTACAATCTGGGCTACAACCCCAGAGTTTCTCATGTCTCCATCTACAAGAACAAATTCAATGGTGCAGTAACGTTTTAAACCATGTTGCATTTTCAACTTGGAAACTCATGAGGCGCGTGTCCCTTTTCATCAGGGGTGACAGGTTAAGAGCACATGACTTGTTGAGAGTTGGACAGCAAAGAGAGAGTGGGGATATCAAACCCAGGACTACAAGGTAATGCTTGTCAGCAGCTTATTTTTCTAATGCTACTTGTTAAACTTCCAATTTGACTCTGATTTTGAACCATGATTTATGTAGGTTTGCATATGTATATATATATATATATTATTGGTTTGTCTGTTTACGTTTGTTTATCAGTTAGGACACTGATTTAAATTAATCATTTTCAGAACCAGTGACACATCATCAGAGAACTGAATGAAGGACCGTGGAAATCCATATCTGAGAATAAGCATTTGGTTTATTGCTACTTACGGAGAAATGAAGTCGTGACCAAGCAGCAAACACTTATAAACCATCCAGCCTGTGTAAGACGATGACAGCAAATTTAATATATATAATGTGCAATGGTTTTAAGAGCCCTTAAAATGTTATCAGGGGCATTAATATAATTGGAGTACAGTATACTTAGCACAATTGTAAGGCATCCTAGCAACATACACTGTGGCATCATGGGTATGAAATGCCTATTGAGTAATTGCAGGTGATTAATATTAATTACAGAAGATGTAAATGGTAGAAGTCATTTTAATTCTGTCTGATGCATAACAGATAGAAATGCATTTCGTCAGAAAAATAATCCAGACAGCAGGTTTGTGAGTGAGCTTTAGTTCTTGGATCCCAATAATTGAATCAATTACTTCAATCCTTATTCAGTGAGATTAGAGAAAGTAAATTAAAAAAGGTTAGAGAAACAAAGCCCAACATCAGTCCAGAACTCATATGTGAAAAATATGCAACAATGCACCAAATCAGAATGGGTTGCTTTATTATATTAAAATACTACAATTATCTTTATGTTTTTTATTCAGGCATTTCCAGGGCTGTTCTGGCAAATTCAAATACAATAATTATCTTTACATTCTCATTTAGATGTTTCCACAACAGTGTGGTCTAGTTAGAATAATAACATGACTGACAAAACAAACTATGCATGGATAAGGCAAATTAACTTAATACAAAAAATGCTCTCTGTTATAACAGTGACGGTTTTCATTTTGCACTGCTTTTGTAGTCCACCAGGAGGTATGCTTTATAAATAGCTACGCCTTTAAATAGACTAGGATATTTCTGGAAATCATCAATGAGTTATTTAGACTATAACTTTCCAAATCCAGAATGCAGTCAAGCTGTCCAGGTTTTGCTTCATTATAATGATGGACCCAAGCTTGCTTTCTTTAGATGGGGCTACCTAGAACTGCATGTATTTGTAGAACTATAGCTTACTTCTTTCATACCACAAATGTATAGGGCATTAACATTGTACAGTAGCTAATACAAAAGGCATTAGTGTAAAATATATTATGCAAGGTAGTTAATACATAGGGTGAGAATTGAAATAAATGTTCTGTGAAGTAGTTTCTTATTTACTGTTGTTATTTTCTGAATTTCTTATATTGTACTCATTACCAACTTATTAAGGTGGAGCTTAGGATTGCAGGCATATAATATGACAGTACAACACCATAGTGGGGTCAGCAATGCCAAAGTAGATGGGGTCTCAAGACAGGGAATGTGTTAACATATTCCCAGATATGCTTATTTCTCTCATCCCATGTTTCTCAAGTGTCATTTGAAAAACTACCTTGAGTATTCGGTGGCGGGGGGGGGGTGATGATATGAGCAAGTGCCAACATTGCCAGCTGGAGTTTTGCAAAGAATGACATTCCTTTTCTACAGCTGCATAACATTCCTCCCTGGGTTGGAGTATACAGCTGAAATATACCACTGGGTGCTCTTCTACCTCTGAGGAAACCTGGCTAAGTACAGCCCCCACCCCATGGTTTGAGGCATCCACCTGCACAACAAATTCTTTGCTGTAATCTGGACTGGTTAACATGGGGGTGGGAGTCCTCCCAATTTTCCTTTAAGCTTCTGGAATGCCTGCACACATGCTGGGGTCCACACTACTTTATCTGGCCTGTTTTTTCTTTGTCAGGTTTGTGAGGGGTGCAGCTATTGTACTATAATTGTGGACAAACTTTCTAGAGTACCCCGCTGTCCCTAATAATGCCCTCACCTGCTTTTTGGTAACCTGGGCAGGCCTTGCCTGAATGGCTTCCACTTTGGCAGGTTCTGACCTGATCTTGCCAATCTCCACTCTATGTTCCAGGTAGGAGACGTCTGCCATACCCACCTGACACTTACTGGGCTTAATGGTCAACCCTGCCCTGTGCAGTCTGCTGAGCACCTCCCTGACATGCTGAAGGTGCTCTTGCCAGGAATGGCTGTAGATGGCAATATCATCCATGTAAGCAAGTGCATAATCTCTTGCTCCTGCTAGAATATGATCTTGCCAAAGGCACCTGCCAGTAGCCCTTAGCAAGATCAGTAGTGGTCAGATACTTAGCCCCACCCAGCTGCTCTAACGCTTCATCTGTCTAGGCACGGGGTAAGCATATGACTCTGTGTGACTATTTAGCTTCCTGTCGTCCACACAGAACCTGGTGCTGCCATCCTTCTTTGGTACCAGCACCAATGGATAGGCAAAGGAACTGCTGGACTCCTGGATTACTCCCAGTTCCAACATCTCTTGTATCTCCTTTTGTCTGACTCACTCAGGCACCCTGTAAGGGGTCTGCTTAATGGGCCTTTGGGGTCCTGTATCCACATGGTGCTGCACCAGGTGGGTGCACCCAGGTTTCCCAGTGAACATGTCCCCAAACTCCTGTAATAAAGCCCTGATTTCTCAAACCCGGGTATGGGATAGCCACTGGGACATTGCTACTTCTTCCACTGAGATGTCAGTCTGAGCCTCACTGAGTAGATCAGTCACCAGATCCCCCTCAGATTCCTCCCATTGCAAATACTCAGCACAAGGGCCTCATTGTCACGGTAAGGCTTCATCATGTTAGCATGGTACAATTTGTGCACCTGCCTCCTGCCTAGCAGTTCTACCATGTAGTTAACATCACTGACCTTTCTTACCACCTTGAAGGGTCCCTCCCAAGCTGCCTGCAGTTTATTGTGTCTGATAGGAATGAGAACCATCACATGCTACCCACAGCATACTCTCTGGCTTGAGCCTTCCTCTCATATCAGACCTTTTTCTGCTGTTGGGCTCCTGCCAGGTTCTCCTGGTTAAAGACCATGAGCTCTCTAATCCTCATTCTGAGGTTTAGGACATGCACCACAACAGACTCCTTGTGGGCTTTACACTCACCCTCCCACTCATCACAAATCCTATGGATTCCTGGGGCACCTCCCTGTATGCAAACAATAGATGGGGCAAATATTTGTCCCACTCTCTTTTAAACCGGTCTGCAAATACCTGTAGCATGGTCTTTAGCATAGAGTTTAAGCTCTTCATAAAACCATTAGCCTGGAGGTGGTAGGGGCGGTCATTAAGTGCTCCACCCCACAGCACTCCCATAGACAAGCCAGCAAGTCTGACATTAAATTGGCACTTCTGTCACTCAGTATTTCTTTTTGGAAACCTACCCTGCTGAAAATATCTAGCAAAGCATTTGCCACCTTGTCTGCCTTAATGGAGGACAGAGCCACCCCTCTGGGTATCTAGTAGCATACTCCACTACCACTAGGATACACTTCTTCCCTGTGGAACTTGGAGTACTCAGAAGCCCCACAAAATCCATAGCTACCCTCTAAAATGGCTCCTCAATCACAGGCAAAGGCATCAAAGGAGCTTTGACCTTGTCTCCTACCTTGCCTACTTTTTAGAACTGCTCACAGGTCCTGCTGTACCCTGTTACACCCCTGGCAATCCCAGGTCAATAAAAGTTCTGCATAATATGTCTCTTGGTGTGCTTTATACCCATATGACCTGCAAAGGAAATGTAATGGACTATGGCTAGAAGCGCCAGACAGTAGGTTCTGGGCACAACCAACTGCTGCATTTCCTCATCTTCTAGCCCTCCCTCAGGAGTCCACTCTCTGTACAGTAACCCTTTGTTCCAATGTACAGAATCCCCTTTTCCTTGAGAATCAGGTGCCTCCCTAGCTACCTACCTCAAGCCTTGCAATGTACTGTCTGAGAGCTAAACCTGTTTAAATTCTCTCTCTTTGTAGCTCTTCTCAGCTCCTGTTTCACAGGAAGTCTGGTATCCTGTCACAGCAGTGCCTTACTGTCAGCCTGGGTACTACTGCTCACCTCTGCCCTTGCAGTCACTCTGTCCAAAAGAACATCAGTACCCACCAGCAGCTGTGCTGCTCACTGCTACAGGATAGCTCCCTCCCTGAAGTAGCCAAATCACCAGTCCTGGATTCAGGTGTGCAGTCTGTCTGGGACTCCCCCAGGCTACCAGAGTCACAGGCTTGTCTCCAAGCCTGACTGCATGTCACTGCATGCATGCAAGGTACTGCATTATCAAAATAATTCCCTATCAAGACATCTGCAGGGATATCCTTAAACACACCTGCTTGCTTTCTTCCTTTACCCTACCAGTCAAGGTGAACCCTGGCCAAAGACATATGGAATGGGATCCGTCCTAAAAGTCTGACTGGAGTGGACTCCCCAAACAACTACTGCTCCTCTTTAATCTCTGCAGGCTTCACAATGGTTATATCAGAGTCCATCTCTCTCTTGGCAGTGGCCTGTTTTCAATCCACCAAGATCGGATATAAACTATACTGGTAGTTTGATACCCCTGTTGTCTCCATACAACTTACTACTGGCATTCTGTCATTCCCACTTGCTGGCTCCCCCACCTTTTTTTCCCGTCTTGCCTCTGTACACATCTATATGCTACATGACCCCACTGGTTACATTTAAAACATTTAACCCTTGACCTTGGCCATGTGCCTGAACTAGTGGCTTTCCCTGTTACTGGTGGACTCTGCTGGGGTGGTTCCCTTATATGCATGTGCAGCACTGGGTATCATATTCTTGTGCAGTGACACCCTGCTTGCTATGTATAGATCTCCTTTTTTCCCCAACTCATCTACAGAGTTGCCTTCCTGTCTGCCAGCCAGACTCTCATGTCCTCAGACAAAGTGTTAAAGGCTTGTTCTTGCACCAAAAGGTCTGCCAGCCCCTGAAAAGCAGTGACCTGACATCCACTTACCCACTTATGAAAATAAGTGCTTAGTTCAACAATATAATCACATACACTTTCATCTACTATTTTCATACTCTTTCAAATATATGAATAATGCTATCAAAATTATCATCTTCTTGGTACTGAAAAAGAGGTTTACTCACCTTTATTGCTTCTGGGGTACAGTTACTTCCTTCCCCATTACCTCTAGAACCCTGGCAAAGAGTCAGCATTTTCTTTTCATGTTGCCTCTGGCTCTGATTCTTTGCCAACCTCCAAATGCCACAGTCTCTCTGCTGATTCTAATTCCAAGTGTTTGGATTCCAGTTCAAGTCTCTTTAACTTCAGATAAATGTTTAAGTCCTCTGAGGAAAATCCTCTGATGAAAAGTTGAATTGTCCTGTTCCTGAGAGCTGCAAGTCCCCATCAACAGACAGGTTGTCTTCCTGGTTGCTGGTCTGTGATGTGGGCTGCAAAAATTTCCACTTTAGTCAGGTTGGCATGCCCCAGTCCTTTTGCTTGGCAAATCTCAGCCAAATCATTCCTTGTCAGCATGCCATAATCCTCTGCTAACATCCTTGCCTGCTCCCCCTGACTAACAAAGCTCACAAAAAGTAAATAAATAAAACTATTGTGATATGAAACTCTGAATGTATACAGTGTGGCTGCTGAGAGTACAAACACCTTTTTAGTGACCACTGCGTACAGGCTATAAGAATACAATATCCACACCACTGCTCACCAGTGAGTGAACATGTGATGATCTCCCCACTGCCAACCAATATGTGGTGCCCACCACTGCTACCAATATGTGATGGACACCAATATGTGTTGTCCCCACGCTGAGCCATTAATCAAGGAGCCTGAATCCTCACCACTGACACTGGAGAGGAATGAGCACTGTTGATACATTTTAACACAAGTAACCCTCACAAATACAGTTTCAGCACAAGCATCTGTACAAAGCAGTTTGATATACAAATGACATACAGTTCTAATTCATTTGTAATGCACGCACCTTGTACAAATCAGTTTGATATTCACAGGACATATCATTCTTTACAAAACTCCAGCTGGCTATGCTGGCACTTGCCCATATCATCACACATGTCATATAAAAGGAAACCTAAAGTTAGAAAGACAATGAAAAAACAGAAGCCAATGTTGTCACATAAAGCATGGAGGTATGGCATGCCACAAGGTCAATCAACCTAAAATAGACCAAGAAAAGAAAACATAGATATGACTATAAAAGATGTTTTCTTTCAAATGAAAAAAATGAATACCATATTAGAAAATTATATAAAAGAAAATGATAAAATACTTGGAGAAGTCACTGAGGCAGTTAATTAACAGTTGCATGTAATCCAAACACTGATACAAGAGACTGAAGTGTTAAAAGCAAAAGTGTAATCTTCTTAGGCAAAGCTGGAGGCAACATTGTGTGACCAGGGGACACAGCAAAGAGGAAAAGTTTGAGATTTGTAGGTGTCCCAGAAAGCATGGAGGGGAGAGACTATAAGGGCTTTATTAAGAGACAGCTCATAGAATGGACAAAACTACTGGAGGCAGAACTCAAAGAGAGAGAGAGAGAGAGAGAGAAAGCATAGGACAACTTGAGGCTGGGCCAGAGCAAAACATGGAAGCTCTAGACAAGTCATTGTTAGATGTAGTATATAGTCCCTTAAGGAAAAAAGTATTGTCTTTGCTGTGGAATCCTAGTTTACACTTGTATTGCAGGGAAGCATGCATCTGTGTTGATCAGGACTACTTGGTGGATACTAGGAGAATGAGGGGGGCTTTCATACCAGTCAAGACGATGGCTAAACTTACAGGAATTAAATTGAAAATGCTGTATCCAACACTCATCAGACTCATGTGGGCAGGGGGTGGATCAAAGATGCTTAAAGTCCCAGAGGTTGCTAAAAAGACTTGGACTGCATTACACAAAATATAAGTGGTGGGGAAGTGGGAAAACCAAGGAGCAAGGACTTCTAAAAGGAATGGAAATAGTAGCTAGAGAGATTTTCCCAATGTTTAATAAGTATCAAGCTCTGTGGGAGGAAAGAAACTTGTGAAATTGGAGTAAAGGAACAAAATAATATGACATCTTAAGAAGGAAGGACAACCACAAGAATGCAGTACAACTGTTTGGAGCTAGGGTTTAGTACTTGGTAACCAGAGTTAATACAACTAATTTAAGAGAATAAGGTAGGTAGAGGGCTTTGCATGATCAGGAATGCCTTGACAAATTTGCTTGAAACTCCTATCAAAGTGGAAAGGCTCATTAGGCATTGTTCTTGGCTTCATATATTGTTACTAGGCTAGCAACCCAGGTGGTGTTTCTAAGCCTACCCATGTTTTCCTGAAATAATACTGATGTCCTGTATCCAAACAGGACTTTGAGGGACAGGCATTTATAAGTTGCCACTGTCAGTAAGGAACATGGTTGCTTGGCTTTGTGTAAATTTCCTAAACCCCATCCACCAGTCCAGGTTATTCTTAAATTGGATAACAGACAAAGACAGTTTAACATGGATGGAAAGGCTGTTCCATAGGAGACACAGTGTCTGGGACACAGATCTGTCTCTCCAGTATGTCATATTTAGGTTACAGATAAAATTCATGTCCTTAGACCTTGTATTTCTAGCACTGTTTGAATTACGAATGTGCAGGAGATTCATAAGTGTGGGATTTGCTGATGCTTTTTAATCCAGGCATAGATCACCTGTCAGCAATCTACTGGAGACTGAGTAAAGGGAAAGGGCTTGAAGGCAGTCTGCATAAGGCAGGTTTGTTATGTCTTGCATTCTTTTTGTAAGGAACATCTGAGGTTGCTTTATTTGCTGCATATACCTGGTCAGGTATATACTGAAGGGAGCATTGTACACTGTGATTGGTCTGATAAGGACAGAGTGCAGTGAGATAATGACATCTTTGGACCTAGATGCCATGCTCTTTCATATAAGTTGCATAACATAAAAGGATTTCCTCACCACGGTGGCCACTATATCAAACAAAGCTCCTTATTAGCACTCTTCAAGAAAAATCTTGATGATTGGATGGGAGATAGGAAATTCACCCTGGGGATCACTTCTTGTGCCTCTGCTTGACAGGGGCACAGGAAAATTATTTTCTTGGGTGGAAAAAGCCAGGGTACCATTTGGCTAGGCTTATATAGGCCCTAGGGCCAATAGCCTAGTACCTACATATGAACCTATGAACCTATGTACTTAAGCAGATTGCTGACCACTGGGTCAACTGTTAGGGGAAATTAGCTGAGATGGTTGACTTTCCAAGGGGCACAGTTATACATTTCTTAGCATTGAGTATAAGACTATGGCTTTGGCACAATTTTTATTCAGAGATAGACCTTCTTGAAGAATGCTTATGTCTGCATTGGACTTGATGATGACCCCCTGCTTGCAATCATTTGTACACTTAGTTAGCCATAAACCTTCAGCATTTGCTTCTACTTCAGAGAAATAGATGCCAAAAAGGAGAAGGCCCTGTACCAAGCAGTGTGGGACTCTGCTAGTGAGTTGCCTCTTGGTGGAGGAGGCCTCACTTATTTTGACCTCCTGAGTCCTATCAGTGAGCCAGTTGGCTATCCAATGAGGATAAAAGGAATTATACCTAGGTTATTTCTGTAATCTATATAGGGACTATCACCCTCACCATGGGAGATGACGCTTTTGTTTATACATGAAAGGGGGTGTTGCAAAAATGGGGATTAAGCCTGTCCTGTGAAAAAAAACAAAGAGTTAGAGGGCTATTAATTGATGGGAGAGACGCATTAAGGAGCATAACAGGGTGGAAGCAGGTGACAGGTGCAGGGAAAGTCAGAGCACAGAAGGAGAAAAGAAACAAAGTAGGGAGAAAGATAGCAAGGGAGAAGGAGAAGTTTTACAGGGGAACTGTTAATTTAGGCCATCAACAGAAATGTGCATACTCAGGTACCTGAAGATATGGTATTGGAATGTAAATGGAATCGTAGGCCCAGCAAAGTGTAAGAGTATACTGTCATTTATAAGGAGACAGAAAATTGATATTGCATTATTACAATAAGCTCATATGACAGATGAAGATCATAAAAATATAGAAAGAAAGGAGGACAATACTGATCATAACAAGAAGAGTGGAGGGGATGAGAATGAAATATACAGCCAGTGATGGAGATGGATGTCTGCCAGTCTGGAAAGGGACAGTAAGAAGTAAAGCCTCCATAGGAGAGGACATCAGTGATACACAGGGCTCTTTTGAAAATAATGCAAATACAACAGGGTATGCTAGTGCTAGGAGGAGAATGGAAAATTATATTAGATAAACAGATGGTGGAAGAAGGAAGGCAACGGATCAATAGAACTAAGGTGGAAAACAACACAAAACAACTATTGGGATTAGCATATTCCTGGTCAGTAAACAGAAACAGGCAAAAAGATCAAGGATATATATTCTACAGTGCAAAGTGGAGAAGTTGATGTAGATAAGATAAAATTTAAGTGCCAAATGAAGATGGAGGTGTGGTCAAGAAGGTAGTGATGTAACTAGGAAGAAGAAGAAGAAAGGGGATCAGACATTGGAAAATTTCAATGAGCTGGATGAGTAATGAGGATTCCATCAGGTGGCTTAAAGGAATGATACAATATATGACACCTGGGATTACTGATATGAGTTACAATAACTGGAAGACTATACAGTGAGAAATACAAAGCAGTCTTAAAAGAAAACTGGTAGAATATGATACTAAAGACAGAAAAATGAGGAAAGAGGGTTCCAGCAAGTGAGGGAACTTCAGTTAAAGAAGGGGCTGTTGACAGATGAAAATGGGGAGTTAGGAGACACAGACAAGGCTACAGAAATAAAAGGATGAAAAAAATGGGAGCACAGGGAACAATATTTAAGGAATTGCAGCATGCTATGAACCAGAGAGCAGTGAGAGCACTAGTAGTTAGAATATCGGTAGAAGGTAGAAAGAGTGGTTTACCAGATAAGAGAGGAAGAGTGGTCATAAATAACAGAGGAAGAAGAAAACATTCTTAGAGTATTTAGAAATTATTAACATAATTTGTATACATGAAAGCAGAAGAGAAAGAGAGGATTACAGTCAGAAAGTGAGAGAATTATTGCAAGAAATAAACTTAACTATGATAGGTGAAGAGGTAACCAATAAGATGAGGGAAGACATCAGCACATGAGGAATGGAGCAGGTGTTTAAAGAGCAAAAAAAATGAAATTCTCAGAAGTGTTGGATTGCTCATAGGGATATGACAATTAGGAAAAGAGAAAGTTGTCACAGCCTCTAAAGTGTTATTTAACAAAATATGGAAGGAAGCGGTGCCTGAGGTCATGGAAGCAAGGAATAATAACGGTAATAAAAAAAGGGGGAGGGAATCTATGGAAACACCTTCCAACAGGCCAATAATGATACTGAACCATGACTATAAAACTTTTATAAGCATCATAGTTAAGCATCTGGTATAAGTACTTCTGCAGTTGGTAGACACAGAATTTGCTTATTTTAAGTATTATTAACATTAGGAATACCAGTCAAAATAGTAGAGGTGTTCATTAGACATAACAAGAGGAAGTAGATAAGGCTGCTCCCTGCATTTCCTATTGTTTGCATTATACTTGGAACACTTAGCAGCGAAAATAAGGCAATCAAAAATAAGAGGTTGCACATGAGCAAAATCACAGATAACACTGTAGGACAGTGATGCTATTATCACAGTTAGTAATCTAAAAAGGAATTTAGAGGAGCCATTACAACTGTTGCAGGATACTGGGAAGATCTCAAGACATAAAATAAATTATGATTAAACAAAAGTAGTAGGTAAGATCAAGTGGCAATAAAAAGTGTTAAACAGCAATGGTGGAAGCATGATGAAATTAAATATCTGGAAAACCATTTGAAAATCACATACAAGGCTAATAGGGATTACTTGTACAGCAAAGTACTGGTACAGATAATGAGAAATCTAAAGAAATGGAATTAATGAAATTAGATTTAGAACAAAAAGTCTAGGCTCTGCACTGACATGTTATCTTACATTTGCATTTTGGAATGAGCCAGGAAAGAAAGAAAGAGTTAAATAAAATTAAGAACTGGATGAGGGATTTCATGTGCGGAGGTGAAAAAATAAGGGCGAGTTGGAGTAAGGTGATACTGCCAAAACAGCAGGAGTGCCTGGGGATTCCAGATCCAGAAGGTTATATGTTTGAAATGCAATTATCCTTCATGACTCAGTGCTCAGAAACATCAAAAGGTGAAAAGTAAATAAAGATGTTAATGGTAGATAACAAATGGCTAGCACACAGTGATGTTGTGGAAGCCATGTGAGGAGTGTTTGTAAAATCACTAGAGCCACCAATGTCTGACATGTTAAGTGGGCTGATAAACAGAATATTTTAGAGTGCTACACTAAAGAGTTAGAGGCAGGGCATACTGTTGATAGAAGGTACACGATACAAAAGAAAGGAGGAAACAGCAGAGGTGAGATGGAAAAAGCTTAAGACTAATTTAAAATACTGGAAGAAAATAATAATTGTAGACAGGTTGATGAAATGAGAGGAAGCTCAAGAGACATGTAACTTACACAGTGTAGAACACCTCCATTACTTAACACTGGCAGAAGAGAGGGGAATAGCACACAGTGGATTAAAATGCAGGATGCAAAAAGACCATCAGATGGAATGGAGATTGCAGGAGGAAGGGCCACATATGTTAATGGTTAATAGCAAGAGTAAACAAAACACTTAGAGGTGAGGACATATGTGTGGTTAATGAGAATGCAGAGGCATGGGGAAGATTCTTAGTAGTAAGTATAGATAATGAGCAGTGGATGAAGTCGTGAATGAAAAATAAAATGCATGTGATAAAGTTAAGGAAGTTTAGAATTGTCTAAGGGAAGTATCTGCAGAAATACTTCTACCAGCAGACATGTCCAAGCAGAGAGAATAGCAATAACAAATAATGATTTCCAGCCAATTCCTGTTATCGCTTTTACTGGTAGTGCACAAACCCAAAAAAATGATGCCAACAACATTTACTTAATATTAAGCAGAGAGCAACAGTGCTGAACAGAGAGAAAGGCAGTTATTTTAATGGGAAGGTTAATATGACAGTTGTCAATAGTTTGAGGGTTGTTTGCTGCTGTAACTGTTAGGTGAATTGACTTTGCAGATATGTACTTAGGGCATATATTTCATGATGTGACTTATTTTGGTTTGGCTTTATACAGTGATAAAAGTGATTTTTACAATACGGGATCCAAAGCTATGCATAAGGGGCAAAACATTTTCTTTCACAGCGGTGATTTTCCATCTTTGCAACAGAAGAAGTGCTTCTCCACATAATCAGGAATTATATATAAATACACATGACAGACTGGGGATTAACTATGTATGTGTGTGACTTGAGAAGTTCCTGGTTTATACATTCATGTGTGTATGAGTCTTATTGAAGTCTGAAGGCCATCCAAGGCCAGATAGCACAATTATAATTACAGAAACATAGTAGTCTGTATACCCTTGGCCATACATATAACTCATATGAGCTCCACTGCTATACATACTTCTTGTTATTTACAATTAAGTTTAACTTTTTTATGCAACATTTAATATAAAGTGAAATGGAACAACAGTAAGAATATTTGGAATTTGCTGCATTAGAACCCATGGCCATCTGTATTGCAGACCTACATTTACACCCACTGCTGCAGAAATAGTTAAATCACAGTTGGATATTTCCCTATTCATTGTTAACTTCTGTGTGTAAACTGCCGTACAACTTCACTTAGTGGGTTTACAAGGTGCCCAAAAGAATCGATAGAATGCAACTGTTTTGAAATTGTTGACTGTCTGCTTCCTTTCTGCAGGTGTTCTAAACCTGCAGGTGTTAGGGAAGGCTGTTAAATACCTCACAACTTCACTAAGTTCTGTTGCACAATGGAAAGCAAAACATGAAACAATATATCCCTTTTGAAATTAAGAATGCCTGCATCCTGTCTGCTTCATGTGTAAGCCATTACTTTAAATTTGCACAATGGTAACCATCACAGAAACAAGACAAGCAAAGAGAAACTTGGTTTAGCCTTGTGAGTAGTGTTTATGAGGTTTCAGCCTTAAGCGACAAAGACGTGACTGGAACCTTGATCTACAGATAGTACATGCTGTGGGTATTAACATGGTTAGCAGATGTGCTACATGCACAAGTGACTCATAGGTGTAGTTGAGGTATTGTTTATCAAAGAAATACTTTACATGACGTTTATTGTGTTTATTCATTGCTTGTGTTTGCGCTAAGTTATGTACCATGCAAATAATGGCATTAAAAAAAAGACAAAAGAAACATAATTTATAAACTAAACAACACTACAAAATATATGTTAGTGCTCACAAAAGATTTTTACACAAGTTTTGAACTCTCATACCAATGAACCTTCAAAACACAATAAGGGGTTCTTATCCCTCTTTGCCACAGAAACAGCTTTGCAGAAGAGAATGGAAATCATTGTCCATACAAGCAAGTGCAACATCATCCACATTATTAACAAGACATATTACACTTCTAAACTTCTGAGTTGTTTCTACATGTATTCATTTCAGATGTAGTGCAATGAGTGTTCACACAAACATTTATGACTATTGCTTGGAGAAATGCTGTCTGTCTTATCTTTCTGTATATGTTGCCCATTCTTCTCTTATCTGAGCAGTAATTTGAGACATGCAGTCTGTAAGACATTTTCTATCATCGCCCTTAAATGTGTGAGAACAATAAATGGAAATAATATACAGTTTTCAACAAATGCTGGGGAGGTTGGATCTTACTGAACAGAAACTGTTTAATGTGTGCTGCTTGCTTACATTTAAAACCTAGATACAATTTCTTCTACACTTCATAAGTCTAACCTGGTTGATGCATCCACTGGAGGTAAGGGAGTCTGAATTGCTTTTGTGTTTTTCTTCTCCCTGCTAGTAATCTGTCACAGGTGCAGTCCATTAGCAAAAACAGTGAGTGAATGCCTGTACTATGTTTACATCTGATACACAGAGCCAATAATTTGGGATTCAGCAATTCTAATGGGTTCAGACCTCATTTGCATCTTCACCATGCTCACAGGCCTGAATCTGCACTATAAAGAGGGAACCATGTAGCTAGAGAACCTGAAGGTGAGGAGAACTGCTTATGTGGATAACACAGAAGAAAATTTCTATTACTTTAGATTTATCTGTACAGAGGACTACTGATCTTGATAAGGTATGATTGCATTTTTCAGTTATATACTGGATATGCTCAGATGTCACTTAGAAAAATATTTTTATATATGCATTAGCAAATGATACCTTTATCTGTATGCACTTCTTAGAAGTGTACTGCTGGCATATGCATTTTGTCAGTTCATTTTACTTTCTCAGATGCAGAGCTTTATTAACTTTCATTACAAGTGTTAATGTTACAACTGTTATTCTTTACACTCTTCTATTGTTATTTCAGTGAAGTGTAAATCTCCTATATTGTCAATGACACAGGAGTGTTAACCTTCTAGCATGGCCCACAGACACCTCGAGGAGAGGGCTGGCCATAGGTGGAGATGAACGGCAATTGCATAAAAATGAATGTTCTATGCTAAATGTGTACACATTTTTTGGGACAGTTTCTTTGATAGCACTTATAACATGTCACTGATGTTTTGTTATTCCTTTGTTTGGTAACAACATATCATTTACCTGTTGCTTTGGGGGTGGGGCAGCCAAGTAATATTTTTGTGATGGCACAAATAAAATTGTTTGTACAGGGGTTTGCTTTGCTATTGTTGCTCCTCTTGTTTTGGTTCCAACCTTGCTTTGTGTGTGAATGTGATATGTTACAACCACATAAATCTTTTTTGTATTTGAATATCTTGAAAGTTTTTTGTTTCTCCAGTGGGTATTATTGAAAAACTGCTACTTGTGTATTATATCTAAACAGGACTTGCATTTTTGTGTATTACTCTTCTTTTGTGTTTTAAATCACCTATGACTACTGCACCCAGGCATCCTAATCCCCACAAACCTAAGAATGATGTTGTTGTCCAAGCATTTAGGCAACATGGTGTTTTTCTACATGAGAGAGGCTGTGGGGATATGTTGGGAAGAATGCAAATTTGGCAGCAGATAGTGGACAATGTCAATCCTGTTAGGGGCCAAAGCAGGACATATACATGGTGCATCATAGGGCCACAGACATGATTTCATTGGCCCAGAGGAGAGCAGCTACAGTGGCCTGTGGACAGATGGCTACTTGGGGGGGGGGCTGTTACACAACCACCTCTGACACCAAACGAAGAGTTCCTGTCCACTGTCAGGGATCCAGAGAGCTTGGTGGAAAGTGCACAACAGCATGTGATTGTTTCAGGGAGGACAAGTATGCCCAGGATGAGTTTCCAGGTAAGCTTACATATGTCAATTTTAACATTTTCTTGTAAAGTAAAATATTGAAAGTAAGAGTTCATTTGTTTTAGTTAATTTTTTGGGGTGGGAATATTGATAAATTGATATAGTTAACAACACATTATGGCTCATTACACATGAAGTGCATGGCAAAGAGAGAGGTGGCAAAGGCTAAGGATAAAGCATATGAAGAGTTGTATGAAAGGTTGGACACTAAGGAGGGAGAAAAGGACCTGTACTGATTGGCTAGACAGAGGGACCGAGCTAGTAAAGATGTGCAGCAGGTAAGGGTGATAAAGGATAATGAGGGAAATGTACTCACAAGCGAGGAGAGTGTGTTGAGCAGATGGAAAGAGTACTTTGAGAGGCTGATGAATGAAGAGAATAAGAGGGAGAGAAGGTTGGATGATGTGTGGATAGTGAATCATGAAGTGCAGTGGATTAGCAAGGAGGAAGTAAGGATAGCTATGAAGAGGATGAAGAATGGCAAGGCTGTTGGCCCAGATGACATACCTGTGGAAGCATGGAGGTGTTTAGGTGAAATGGCAGTGGAGTTTTTAACTAGATTGTTTAATGAAATCTTGGAAAGTGAGAAGATGCCTGAGGAATGTAGAAAAAGTATTTTGGTACTGATTTTTAAGAATAAGGGTGATGTGCAAAGCTGTAGTAACTACAGAGGGATTAAACTGATCAGTCACAGCATGAAGTTATGGGAAAGAGTAGTGGAAGTTAGGTTAAGAAGGGAGATGATGATTAGTGATCAGCAGTATGGTTTCATGTCAGGAAAGAGCACTACAGATGTGATGTTTGCTCTGAGGGTGTTGATGGAGAAATACAGAGAAGGTCAGAAGGAGATGCATTGTGTCTTTGTGGACTTAGAGAAAGCATATGACAGGGTGCCTAGAAAGGAGTTGTGGTACTGTATGAGGAAGTCAGAAGTGTCACAGAAGTATGTAAGAGTGGTACAGGACATGTATGAGGGTAGTGTGACAACGGTGAGGTCTGTAGTGGGAGTGATGGATGGGTTTAAGGTGGAGGTGGGATTACATCAAGAATCAGCTCTGAGCCCTTTCTTATTTGCAATGGTGATGGACAGGTTGAAAGACGAGATCAGACAGGAGTCCCCATGGACTATGATGTTTGCAGATGACATTGTGATCTGTAGTGAGAGTAGGGAACAAGTGGAGGAGACTCTGGAGAGGTGGAGATATGCTCTAGAGAGAAGAAGAATGAATGTCAGCAGGACTAAGACAGAATATATGTGTGTGAATGAGAGGGAGGCTAGAGGAATGGTAAGGATGCAGGGAGTAGAGGTGACAAAGGTGGATGAGTATAAATACTTGGGATCAACAGTTCAGTGTAATGGTGAGTGTGGAAGAGAGGTGAAGAAGAGAGTACAGGCAGGATGGAGTGGGTGGGGAAGAATGTCAGGAGTGATTTGTAACAGACGGGTACCAGTAAGAGTGAAAGGGAAGATCTACAAGAGGGTAGTGAAACCAGCTATGTTATATGGGTTGGAGACAGTGGCATTGACGAAAAGGCAGGACTCAGAGCTGGACATGGCAGAGTTAAAGATGTTAAGATTTGCACTGGGTGTGACAAGGGTGGACAGGATTAGGAATAAGTATATTAGAGGGTCAGCCCATGTTGGAAGGTTTGGAGACAAAGCCAGAGAGGCAATATTACATTGGTTTGGACATGTGCTGAGGAGGGATGCAGAATATACCGGGAAAAAGATGCTAAGGATGAAGTTGCCAGGTAACAGGAAATGAAGAAGGCCTGAGATAAGGTTTATGGATGTGGTGAGAGAGGACATGCAGGTGGTTGGTGAATGACAGAGCATGATGCTGAGGACAGGAAGAAATGAAAACAGATGATCCGCTGTGGCGACCCCTAATGGGAGCAGCCGAAAGAAGAGGAAGACACATGAGGTTTGGGTGGAAGTATCAGCCAAGTTTCAGTTAAAAGTATTGCTAATGGACATAAAAAGACAAAAAAAAAATGGTCCCCCTGTGTTATTGTAATAGAGATGATGGTGTCCTTACCTTTTGCTTGACTTTTTTCAGAACCATCCTCCCAAGCAAGTGTGGATTCATCAGGTCAGCCAAACATTTTTATTTCAGTACTGATGAGCAGTTCACAGAAATATTTATTTTATCCATAAGGGTGATGTGGGTGTTAGGCTGTGTGTGTATAGCTGTACTGTCTGTAATAGGGGCAGCACTGTTAGTTTTGTTAGCATATATTGAACTGTAGTAGTGTAGCTATTAATTTCTTTCCTGTGTTTGTTGCTTATTAATGTAATGTGTACATATCCTCCATACTCTTACAAAAACAAAGCTGGACCAAGCCATAAATAAATGTGGGACAAAGGGAAGCTTTTTAAATATTTTGGTCTTACAAAGTTTGACAATTGACAGAATGAAACAATTTTTGTAAAGCAATTTTTAAGATTTTTCTGAGGGGATATGAAGTCTGAAACTGCAATGTGTGTCATTAATTTCTAACTTCTCTCTTTAGCAATTTGCCAGTACAAAAATATGAGGCTAAATTGAAGACATTCAGTGACCATCAGTATATAAATGTGTATCTTTGAGGCCTGAGGCTTATTACTTGCTAGAGGATACATACATTCACATAAGTCACTGCTATCACATGTCAAAGTCATTGCTGTACAAATCAACCATCTTTTGCTTACTTACATTACCAAGTAACAGTATGTGAGGATATGCCATTCATTTTATTATGACATTGTTTTTTAATATTCCAGGTTCAACACTTACTTTGTAATTCTGGCGGTTTCTACAGTTTTAGTTCAGGTCTGAGTCTATCCCATGCTAGGAGTACACAGCTATTACATGGCTAGGTAAAGGTGGTGAGCACTGCCTGGCATCAATGTTACTGTATGTCTGTGCATAGGATGAAGGCTTTAGCCCCCTTAGGTGGTACGTGAATGTGCTATGCATTGCCTCTTAGCCAATGCGAGGGCATATTGAGCACACCTACATCTGCCTACACCCACATCAGCTGCTGGTTCCTCCTCTGACTCCTTACTTACATATGGCTGTGGTGACCTTGCCAGTGGTGGTGGGATGTGTACCCCTTCCCTTTGTTGATCCTGCTGAAGCTGTTATCTGAGGATGATGCTGTGGTGCATGACACAGACAGTGAAGATTTCAGTACATGCACAAGGATTGTACTACAGGGCTCCCCCAGATGTATCTAGGCACCAGAACCATGACTTCAGCAGCCTAGCCACATGACCTATGATATTTCTGGTTTGAGTGTGTGCCTCATTATAGCGTTCTTCATTTGGTATGTGTGCATTTCTGATGCGCCTCATCAGCCATGGTTCCAGTGCATAACCTGCATCCCCTAGTAAATGACCCTGTGGGATATCACCCTTAGTAAATATCTCATACAGTGGGTGTTGTGCCAGATATGTGAGTCATGGTAACTGCCAGCACACGCATTCAAGATGATTCCCTTAGCATCACACATGACTTGGCAGTTAATGGAGTGGAAGCCATTTCTATTTATGTATACCCTTCCCTGTTTTACAGGTGGTGCCTTGATTTCTATATGTGTACAGTCTATGGCACTCAGTACTTCAGCCTGCTGCACATGCACATGAATTAAAGCAACAGTAGTCCTTAACATTCTTTCTCTGTAGACTCCTTTCTTTGGCTGTATTCCACTAACAGCAATGAGTCTACACGGTTGCTTTATAGCTGGTTAAATACCTCTTGGATTCATTGACTAGCCTGCAATTCAGCTGCTTATGCTGTTATTAGCATACCAAAGTGTTTACCGTGTTTGCATGGCTCTACACAGCATGTAGAGATGCTTACTGAATCTAAAACTCTGAGCTATCGTGGGTACATTGCATCACAATGTGCACATGGTTTTAGCAGACCATGTAGGGTTTATTGAATCTGCCCTAATAATCTTTTTTTTGTAAACATGAAGCATCTTTATTAAATTAGCGTGTGTGACATAGGCAATCAAACATTTATATAAATAAAAAACTATTGACATAATTTTAGTTGAAAACATACATCGCAAACCATATTGACATAATTTCAGTTGCAAACATTATACATCACTTATAATCTATCCAGTCATTGTCAGCCAAATATTACATAGCTCATTTAAATCCTGCCTTATTTTAAACTTTGTTCCTGTTCTACATGTATTGTTTCCACAATTCCCATGTTCCTATGTAATTTGCTGCTACCCTTTTCTAAAGATCCCAGTTCCAGTTGTTTTATCTCTGTTACTATACTCACTATTTGGTTTAGACTTTGACTTCCATTTTCTAGTAATTGCTTTTTCGGCAGCCACCATAATTAGACTCAGCAGGCCCTTACTATGTCTAGGCAACTATGATTCTGTATTATAGCTCAAAAAAATCATTTCCTTAGTTACACCAATTTGTCAATTGGTATCTCTGACAGGGAATCTTGAAAGCCTGCCATTACACTCCCAGAAAATATGTTCCCTGTTACCTCTGTCTTCTCAATCACACCTCCAACATTTGCTGTCTACCTGAGGAAAAATTCTTTGCAGTCTGCTTCTAGTATAAAAATACATATGTAAACATGTCCAGGCAAAGATCCTTAATCTTCTAGACTTTGTTGCATATTTGGGAAACACAAATATCCCACCTTGTTTCTTTGTGAATTGCTTATCCAATCTCTCTTCCCAGTCCTTTCTAACCTCCTCTCTTTCTTATGGTTATCATGCAATATTTTGTATGCTCTACTAATTATTCCTTTTTAATAGCAGATTCTGTTCTAGATTCTACTAAAACTCTATGAATGCTGGTATTTTACTCAGGATCCCCTATTTCTTTCTGTTTGCCTATACTCTGATATTAATCCTTGATTAGGAAGGCAGCCTCTAGCCTGCAGTCCAAATAAATTAGTGATCTCTTCCCATTCTAATACATTTCCCTCTGTAATTATTTGCTTGTTTGTTTTGCCAGTTTTCTCTAATAAATTCCAGCCCCCTCTTGCCCATTGTCTGTATCCCTAATAATGATCGATAATCTTAATTAGATGAATAGCTTCAAGCAATGTAATATTGGTGGGGGATATAACATGATTTAGTAGTGAGCTAAACCTGTATGTATTAGATTAATAAGTAACACGGAATATATGTGATAACACCCCACTGGTGAAGAACCTTTGGTGCACCATGCATGTGAAACAAACACAGCTGGTGTCTACAATGTCCCTGCAAGAAGGTAAAAAAGAATATGCTGCTTTCAAAAAAAAAAAAAAAAAAGGAAGGTATCCTGACTGACTTGTAGGTCTCATTGTGTGCAACGAACCAAGGTAGATAAATGATGTCTCATGCTGTAGGGTCTCTGAATACTACAGTTGACCTGTTTTTGTTGCTTAGTTTATAATCTCATGAATCATTGATAATTCTGTATGTATGCTGCTCTGTCTTTTTGGCTGAACAGAACACCATATTAATTACTAGATAAAGTACAAACTCTGAACTTGAAAGATCCTATGGGACATTAAACTTATGTATATTTTTTGAAGCTCAAGTACTCTGAAACATTTACAACATGGTGAAGTCATGCATAGTCCTTTCACATAACGAGAGCCTGTATTAGACCTAAAAATACTTTCTTATCTCTAGGTAGCTAAACAAGTTAGATTTTATATTCTCCTTCATATTAACAAAACAATATGGAGTAAAAATACATGTTCATAAACCATGCCAAGCAAAATATAAAATAATCTGCATATCGTTTAGTGGTGGGCTTTTAATATAAATCATACAATGGCTGTAACCACTTAACAAATCTACATCTCTGTACAGTTTGTTTACTGCTGCACTGAACAGTCTTCTTCTTCTTCTTCTTCTTCTTTCGGCTGCTCCCGTTAGGGGTCGCCACAGCAGATCAACTGTTTCCATTTCTTCCTGTCCTCTGCATCTTACTCTGTCACACCAACCACCTGCATGTCCTCTCTCACCACATCCATAAACCTTATCTTAGGCCTCCCTCTTTTCCTGTTACCTGGCAGCTTCATCCTTAGCATCTTTTTTCCAAATATACTCTGCATCCCACCTCAGCACATGTCCAAACCAACATAATCTTGCCTCTCTGGCTTTGTCTCCAAACCTTCCAACCTGGGCTAACCCTCGTCACACCCAGTGCAAATCTTAACATCTTCAACTCTGCCACGTCAAGCTCTGACTCCTGCCTTTTTGTCAATGCCACTGTCTCCAATCCATATAACATAGCTGGTCTTACTACCCTCTTGTAGACCTTCCCTTTCACTCTTACTGGTACTCATCTGTCACAAATTACTCCTGACATTCTTCTCCACCCACTCCATCCTGCCTGTTCTCTCTTCTTCACCTCTCTTCCACACTCACCATTACTCTGAACTGTTGATCCCAAGTACTTAAACTCATCCACCTTCGCCACCTCTACACCCTGCATCCTCACCATTCCTCTATCCTCCCTCTCATTCACACACATATATTCTGTCTTAGTCCTGCTGACCTTCATTCCTCTTCTCTCTAGAGCATATCTCCACCTCTCCAGGGTCTCCTCCACCTGTTCCCTACTCTCACTAAAGATCACAATGTCATCTGCAAACATCATAGTCCACGGGGACTCCTGTCTGATCTCGTCTGTCAACCTGTCCATCACCATTGCAAATAAGAAAGGGCTCAGAGCTGATCCTTGATGTAATCCCACTTCCACCTTAAACGCATCTGTAACTCCAACCGCAGACCTCACCGCTGTCACACTATCCTTGTACATATTCTGTACCACTCTTACATACTTCTCTGACACTCCCGACTTCCTCATACAATACCACAACTCCTCTCTAGGCACCCTGTCATATGCTTTCTCTAAATCCACAAAGACACAATGCAACTCCTTCTGACCATCTCTGTACTTCCCCATCAACACTCTCAGAGCAAACATCACATCTGTAGTGCTCTTTTGTGGCATGAAACCATACTGCTGATCACTAATCATCACCTCCCTTCTTAACCTAGCTTCCACTACTCTTTCCCTTAACTTCATGCTGTGACTGATCAGTTTAATCCCTCTGTAGTTACTGCAGCTCTGCACATTACCCTTATTCTTAAAAATCGGTACCAAAACACTTTTTGTCCATTCCTCAGGCATCCTCTCACTTTCCAAGAGTCATAGGTTGAAATGTAGACCCCACCTTATCCAAGGGCATTGTTCAAGTGACTGCTGATGGTATATTGTGGTCCTGTATTCTGTACAATGTGCCTCTAAAGAAAATTGTTCACATCTCTGGTGTATTTTACTTTATTTTTCAACCAAACAGCAGTGCTCAAATGATTACTTAGTTTAGGTAGTCTGTGCGCTGAAACCTATTGAATCTATTGCACATTTCTCATTGTGGAAATTATTGATTAAAAGAATACTATAACCTCATAACAGTCATTCTTCAATTGAAAAGCATTCCCACATGTGCATATCTCTATGCTACTATAATACCTTTAGTAGAAACACATGGCAACAACAGAGAGAGCAATCTCTTGCTATGGAGAGCAATTTAACACCAGAAACAGTAATATCAGTATTGAATACATTGCAGTGTTATGTATTCCCTGACTATTAAATACATAGCAAAAGTGTACTACAGATTTATGAAGTGTAGATAACTGAAACTCACATTTAATAATTACCTCTTATAGTGCATTTATTATTTAGCTATATTGACAGAAACGTTATCTACTGTCAGAGGACGTCTCAATAATCATTCAAAATGCATATTAAACAAAGTTAGTCTCATTATATGTTAATGGAATACAATGAAATATACTTATAAAGTATGGTTTATAAATAACAGTTGAATAAACTACCTGCACAGAATTAAAACTTTTGTAACTAACTTCAAAGTAATCAAAACTTGTTAGTGCTCTTTTCATATAAATAGAAAAAAATTGCTTATAAAATTATAAAATGAAACAAAGGCACCTCCATATTCAAATGTATGGGAGTTCTTAAAGATATAATTTTTGAAATAGGTTCATTGCAGTTTAAAAATAATTCTGGGAATTCATTAAAGGGATTAGCAAGAGCCGTATTGCTTGCATTGAAAATGTCCTGTTCCCACAGCACAGCATTTTGCGATTCAAAGGCATGACAGCCCCAATGAGGCATGACATCATTATCAGCTAATTTGCATGTATCTAAATGACAATTACTACCATGATGTGCAGATTAATACTGATCTGCACATAACAGTAGCAAACTGCTGCTCATGTAGATATTGCAACTCTCTCCGCAGTCACTCTCTCACAAACACAAGGACACAGTCAAGCACACACACACACACACACACACACACACACACACACACACACACACACACACACACACACACACACACACACATGGGGCAAGCCACCCTGCACCCCACATGTGGGGGACTGTGCCCCCCACACCTCCCTACTTAAATATTCTCACTCCGAGGTTGCACTACACACACACACACACACACATACACACACTCACACACACACACACACACACACACACTCACACACAAAACATCACCACACAAGCTACATTCTCCTCACACACACACATATCACAGCAACAAAACACACTGACACACACCACAGCCCCTACCAAAAACCCTTAACACACACACACACTTACCTAAATCCATACCACAGCAAAACCTCAGAACCTCAAAATTCAAAACTGCCGGTATTCGAGGTTTTGAATTTTCCGCTTCTGAACTTTCGCTGTTCTCAGGATTCCACTTTATGGGCTCGAAATACTGAATTTCGATATTTCAGTATTTCGAGCTTCTAAAGTATATATATATATATATATATATATATATATATATATATATATATATATATATATATATATATATATATATAGTTCCCTATCAGAAGCCTGAAACACTATAAGCTTGAAAATCAAAATCCTGAAACCAAAAGCCTGAAAATTCAAAATCCCAAAAACCCAAAATCCTGAAACTCAAAATCCTGAAAACACAAAATGGACATACTGACGTCATTGTGGCTTTGCTATTGTTAGCCCTGTAGTGTTAGGTCATGCGTTGGGTTCAGGTAAGTGTGCGGTTGGTTTTATGTTAGGGTTAGGGGCGGTTTAAGTGAGTTAGGGTTAGGGCGCAGGTTAGGCATGTATGCAATAGTGACAAATATTGGGGTTAGGGGCGGTTTAAGTGAGTTAGGGTTAGGGCGTGGGTCAGGTGAGTGTGCAATATTGACAGACCTTAGGGTTAGGGTTAGGGTCAGGGTCAGTTGGTAGATATTAGTGTCTTTATAGTGACATATTAGCATTATTTGTGTTTTCAGGATTTTGAGTTTCAGGATTTTGGGTTTTCGGGATTTTGAATTTTCAGGCTTTTGGTTTCAGGATTTTGATTTTCAAGCTTATAGTGTTTCAGGCTTCTGATAGGGAACCATATATATATATATATATATATATATATATATATATATATATATATATGTATGTATTTATATATATAAAACCATATATGGTTCCAGCTGAAAACGTCGAAAAACCATAACATCGAACCTGGGAATATCAAGACCAGAACGTTGCATGTCCACAGTATTGTCATTACAAAACATTGACTCCCACAATATCGAAAATGAAAAGCAGAACAGACTAATATGCCATCAGCATCTGTTCTCCAGTGCATAAGGAGACAGGGAGGGATTCCATAGCAGTGGTATTTCCACTTTAAGAGAGAGGCTATAGTATATACAACATGGTGGAAAGAATATTCTGTACCCTGGAGAACAGGGAAACATGTACTACCTCACAAAGTCTTGAAAGGCTAAGTACACTGTTAAAATAAACTGCTTAATTTTAAACTAAAAATGCACAGTAAATATAAGGAGATCCAATTACACATGTAAGAAGACTACCATGTTAATATGTTCTCAGGCAGTGTTTTCCACTGTGAATTACAGTGCTTTAATGTAATACTATTTAAATTTTCATGGTCTGAGTTACAGTTTTACTATAATGTGTCAATGCTGGTTTAAAGCATGATTTCTTGTTTAAAAGCACAGGAAAGAGTGGAAGAATGTCTCTTTGCAGTTACGAAATACATGTTATGATATTTCCATACTTTACTGACTGAGCGATGTCATCTCTTGTTGATGTTGTGGTCTCCATTTTCGATGTTGTGGGAGTCACTATTGTGAATGTGCAACATTCTGGTCTCCATATTCCCAGGTTCGATGTTATGGTTCTTCGACATTTTCAAGTGGAACCATATATAAATATATATATATATATATATATATATATATATATATATATATATATATATATATATATATATATGTATATATATGAGTGCAGTGTTCCAATTGCCCACATGATATCTAGTTAGAGAAGTTCTTTTTCGAAAATAACATTTGGTAGCAAGTGGGTTTCTATACAATCTTCTTTTGTAAATCAATTAGCCAATGCATATGACACCTTAGCAGCAAAATTCTCAATAAGAGGCCTTGTCTATGCCCTAAGAAAAAAATAGGATCATAGGACTTAACAAGGGAACCTCATTGCAAGGCTATTTCTGCCTTGCCAATACCCACCCCTAGGTCTTGCTTCTCTTTTCAAGGAGGGCCAGCCATACCAGGTGTGAATTTGTAAATAACCATCCAGTTGTCCAGTTCATCCTTAAAGGCAAACAGTGCATTACAATGTTTAATTTCTAGAAAAAAGTTTGGTCCAGAGAAGGGGTAGGCACTGTCTGGCAAATATATATCTCTTCCTAATCTTAGTTATTTGTTGAATTAGATTTTGCTCATTTGCTTGGTATAGTGAAGAAAGAAAAGGCAGGACTTTAGCAAGAGGAGAAAACATTTATTTTCAGATTTAGAAGTAATGATATGTAACTGATCTCATTTTCATGTCTGTGAGTAGGACTATTCATTCAGTTGAATCTCTTTTTTACAACTGTGTCGTAAATCAAAATAATTTAAAAATTATACCTCATGTAATGCTAGTTTAAAAGAGATGACTTACAGTTTTCTGCTGCCTTTTCATAGATAAGTAGTTAGGATATCTGTGTGCCCAAGTTCTAAGTCTTCTAAGCTATCAGTGTGTAAATATTTAAGATCTGCATTATTTATTTTCTGAACATATATAGTGCCTACTATAAGCTGAGGCACTGCTGTTCTTTGCATAAAGAAACACGCAGCACTATAAGAACAGAATGTGACTTGCTCCAGTCAGAGCCTTTACATTTTCATGGGCGCTGCAGTTAGTGAACAAGAATGTTAGTTGTTGCACATGTTTTAGTCCTTGTAGCAAATACTTTGTAAAATGCTACATTATTGCTAAGTGCCACTTCACCTATATGTGTGAGACTTACATGTCAGCATTTTTTACTTTTCATACAAAGAGTTCATTTTTGACGTGTCTGCTATTCTGCAGCTCTGTTTCTACAATTTGTTTCTACTAACGTTTGAGGTCATTAGTGAAAATCAATGATATCTGCAATCTTGTGTATTTGCTATTAGTCATATACAGCACATATGTTACACACACTCTTTCTTAACTGGATGTGTTCTCTCAACAAATGATGCCTGCTAGATACAATACTCGAGAAGGTCACAAGAAAATCTATACAGAAAAAGAGAAAGCTGCCAATAATGATGTTTTTTGAGGGATAGGGGGTCTGTACAGCCTCATGGGCACTTCAAGTGACCTGTCGCTTGGACTTCTCCAAGATTTAGTCAGCATAAAAAAAATTCTAAGTCAGATATCATGTAAAATTCAGCGTTTGTACACAAAATATAGTTGCAATCCTGAAACCATGCTGAAAGAATTTATTGGAATACTAACTCTGTACAGTAGCTTTAACACTAACAAAGACTTTCTCAGGTGTACTAAAGCAGCCACTCATATAACAAGTATTTTAACACAATATCAGGTATGAGACAGAACTTCTGAAGTAAAGGGTGCCCTCATCAAATTTGTGCTATAATATAGAAGAACTGCTTAATCCCATTTTGAACTATGGACAATAGTGCAAGGAAAGAGCAAAAGGGCAAACAGAAGAGCAGAGCCATATGGCTACATAGAAACATGAGGCAAGTGATTAGAGCAAAACAGGGCTTATTAGAAGTGAAAAGGAGAGTGTAGGAAGAGAAGGGATCATAATGCAAGGAAGCTGAAAGCGGCTACATAGATGGCAAGGATGGGATTATCCAATTTGAAGAGTTATTCAGAGCCACACACTTAAGACTCCTATACATAGCACTAGCAGAAAACTATAATTCAAAGTGGAAAGGGATGATGCTGAAACAGGGTTGGGGGCTCAAGAAACAAGGAGAGACTGGGATTTTGGACGCATGCCTTTAAGGAGAATAACAATAATCATACAGAATATTATATCCTTAAAGTAGTAGAAAATATTCTAAGAACTAAGCCAATACAGGGATGAGGAAAGAAAATTCTGCTAATATAGATGACTGCAATTAGGGATATAGACAATAAGCAAGAGTGGGCTGGAATTTGTTGGAGAAAATTGGCAAAGGAACCAATGTATTGGGGGCAAATAACTAGAGAGGGAAAAATGATAGAATGGGAAGATGCCAATAATGTATTTCAACTCCAGGTTAGAGATTGCCTTCCCTATCAAGGGGTGATATCAGAGTTTAGGCAAGGAAAAAGAAATAGGGTGGTCCTAAATGAAAGACCAGCCCTAGTAGAGTTTTTAGTAAAATCTAGAACAGAAGCTGCCATTAAAAATGGAATAATATTTCTATTGGTATATGCTCGGATTTGCAATGGGCATGCTGGTTGGGCTGACCAACCAGTGTGCTACTTTTTGAATATTATTGAGCAGTCATTGTATAATACAGAATAGCAATTTAGTTGAATTGTCACAGTCTGAGGTCCCAGAGATGAGGGCACTTAATAAAGATGCATATTTTACTTGGCATTTCTAGCATGTATTGTGTTGATGTTGTTGTTATTGTGGAATTATATTCAGAGTTTTAGATAAATATAAGGTTTAAAATTTTGGATTTAGAGCATGAAGAACATATAAAAAATGATTTATTAGCATTACATGTGGATGTACAGCATGAAGATCTAAAGCAAATGATCTTGTTGGATTCAAAATTGGATGGAAAAGCTTTTAAGCTCAGAATCTTTTTGAAGCAGTTTCCAATCTGGATGTGAAGATTTGGCTAGTGTGAGTAAAAACTGGGTCAGAGAATAAATATCTCCACAGACATTCACTATGGGAATCAAATTTTGATATAAGCCTAAAGTACCTTAAAATATAAAAAACAAATTTGGATGCAGCATATAATTGCTTAGATTGGCCTTGTTGAATCTGGCATTGAATGTGAACCCAAAGCACTCATAAGATCTTTAAGATAATGTAGATGAAGAGCAGAAAGAGCTAGGAAGATCTGATCTCTTTGAGTAAAGTCTGATGTAGAATATAAAGTGCTCAGAAGATTATCTTGTGGAAGTCTATGTCTATGTCGCATGAAGGGCTGAATGACCTTAGATGATTTCTGATGTGAATTCAGACATAAAGCATGAACAGTCTAGAAAATCATCCTTGTGAGATTTTAAGCAGGATGTAGAGCCTAAAGTAATCATTTTGCAGGCATGTATATCATGAGATGCTAGGAAGATCATATTTATTATCTCGGATGCTTCATGGGCAATTTGCATGCAGCCATAAAGATGTTAGAAGATTTTTTTATAATAAAGAGAGAGTTAAAAGTTTGAATTTAATGAATGATGATCTCAGATGATTTAGTTTATGTGAGTCAAAGGAGGAGTAAATCATAACCAGCTTAGAATATGGCATTGCTGGTTTTAAAATTTAAAGAGCTCAGAAGATTTTTCAAGACAGATACATTTGTAGAGCAGGTAAAGCTCAAAAGGTTTGTATGGGTGAAACTGCCAAAAGTTTCGATGTGCAGAATGAATAGCTCAGTGGATTTGGACTCTAGGGGCAAAGGTCAAAATTGAAAGTACAGTAGGCATGGCCTTGAAGCCAAGCATTGTGAGACTCAAAGCATATATGTAGAGTCAGCCAAATAGAATGATTTATTTTTAAAGATTACTTAAATGTTGATTATGGCATGTTCAGAATATTGTTTAAGGATGGTTTGAATGTGTGGCATGAAATGTTTTGAGAATTTGTCTTGAGGGAGTCAAAAGTAGGCATAAAGAGCTCTGAGGACCAACCTCATGGGGTTGCAACAAAATACAGAAAACAATCTCAGAAAAATTTCTGAGGTAAATTTGGGAGCAGATCATGAAGTACTGAAATGAGTTTTTATGGAGGAATGGGGAAAGAAAGTTTTATTGAAAGAGTAGGAATTCATAGTTTGGAAGTAAAGCATTAAGAGCTCTGATGACCTATAATGTAGAATCTAAAGAGCTCATTATAACTTTGAAACAGATTTGGACATAGCCAATAAAGTCCTGAAAAGAAAAGTATGGCAATACTCAATCTTGGGTGTAGAAAATGCAGAGATCAGAAGATTTGCACAATATGAGTTAAAAGTCAATTTAAAACATAATGAGATTGCAATGTTTTTCTAGTGAAACTCAAAGTTGGGTGTAGACCTTCTCAGTACAGAAGATTCTTATGGACAGATTTCAGTGCAGGACTTGAAGAGTTCAATAAATTTGTCTTGTGTAATTTAGTACATGAAGAGGTCAAAATATTTTCATGGTGGGATTCAAAGGTGGGAATAGACAATGAAGATATCAGATGACTTTTGAGGTAGACTGGATGTAGATCATGACAAACTCAGGATATATATAGTGTGGCCTCTGAATTTTATCTAAAGCCTAAATATTTCAAGATGTTTTGAAGTAGATTTAGATGGGGGTCATGAGCAGTTCAAAAAAATCTGCCTTGGATTCAAATTTGGATGAAGACCACAGGGTACTCAGAAAGTTCACCATGTGAAAGTCAATGTTTTATGTAGAGCCTCAAGACATTAGAGAATTTCTGAGGCATATTTATAAGTAGAATGCAAAGAAATCAGAAGATGTTTTGAGGGATGGGTATAGAGCATGGAGTCATTGCATGATTGTCCTTGTCAAACTTAAAGTTCGATGTAGAGTTGCATGAGCTCAAAGATTTTTGGTGCAGATTTAGACATGGAAAACAACAATGTCAGAAGATTCACCTTTCTGGATTCAATGCTGGATATAAAGTATGAAAATATAATTTTTCCAAGGGGGGCTTGAATATGTATGTAGAGCATGAAGACTGCAGAAGATATTTTTCAGTCAGATTTGAGTAAAGAACTTGAAGAGCTCTGATAACCTGTATTGTGGGAATGTGAAGTTGGGAGCAGACCCCAAATAGCTTAGAAGATCTGATTTGTGAGTATCAGCATTTGGTCATTCTGTATCAGGCATGTCAGTTATGGTTCTTTAAGGAAATCTCTAAACACCTTTAAAAAGATGAACAGTGGAAATTAAGCTAATTCAGTTGTTCAGTCTGACAATCAGTAGCTTCAAAAGATAGTTTTGACTGCAATTCATGTGGAGATGTATATATATATATATATATTATAGGGTTTAATTAGCAGAGTTAACTCTCTAATTCTCCAAATCTCTAAACACCTTTAAAAAGATGAACAGTGGAAATTAAGCTAATTCAGTTGTTCAGTCTGACAATCAGTAGCTTCAAAAGATAGTTTTGACTGCAATTCATGTGGAGATGTATATATATATATATATATATATATATATATATATATATATATATATATATATATATATATATATATATATATATATATATATATATATATATATATATATATTATAGGGTTTAATTAGCAGAGTTAACTGGTATTTTGGTCAATCTAAAAGAAAAGTGGAAGTTAGAATTATGAAACATTTTTTTCTGATATTAATAATACAAAAAAAGAATAGTCTAGTAGAAGCACACTGTTTGCAGAGTTATAGTGGTGTTGTCTCTGATTTACCAGTGTTTTTTCAGTGTTTTGACCAATTCAGAGAGGGGTCATTTGCATACAGCTTTTTATCTTTAGAAGCTAAAATAATTTTAAGATTTAATAATTTAAGACTAAATCAGAAAGTAATTTATATGGCTGCTTTATAACAGTGTTAATGATTTATTTAATAAATTTAAAATGATTTTTAATATAAGTTACTAATATATTATAAATTATAAAACAGCACTGTAGTTTAAAATATAAATATGTTTAAATGTATATTAATTTAAATTAAAGGCTAATTGTGTAACTGATTACCTTATTGATTAATTGTTATTGTATATAAAGTGATGCCCTTTGAACTGAAATTAGGTCAAATTGAAGATGAATATATGAGGTATCAGTCCAATGATTTGATCATTGAACTTGTGGGAAATCTTTAGAAGCTAAAATAATTTTAAGATTTAATAATTTAAGACTAAATCAGAAAGTAATTTATATGGCTGCTTTATAACAGTGTTAATGATTTATTTAATACATTTAAAATGATTTTTAATATAAGTTACTAATATAGTATAAATTATAAAACAGCACTGTAGTTTAAAAGATAAATATGTTTAAATGTATATGAATTTAAATTAAAGGCTAATTGTGTAACTGATTACCTTATTGATTAATTGTTATTGTATACAAAGTGATGCCCTTTGAACTGAAATTAGGTCAAATTGAAGATGAATATATGAGGTATCAGTCCAATGATTTGATCATTGCACTTGTGGGAAATAAAGTTCTTTATATATATATATATATATATATATATATATATATATATATATATATATATATATATATATAGATATAGATATAGCTATATAGTTTTTTTTGTTTGTTTTTGTTTATAGTGTGAGTCTTGGATGAACTTGGATCTTAGTTCTATGACACACTATAGCGCTTAAGAATTTCCCCTGAGCAATTAACAGTGGACACAAATAAAGTGTACTAAAGGACAACATTTTTTATTATTCTGGCAATGCATTATTTTAAGCTAAATTTACCCTAAATTTAAACTCTATCTTCTATGTTTTATTAATGAGAAAAGGGCAGTTATTATAATGTAAGGTAACATTCTAGTCAGAACACTAGTAACCAGTAGCTTAACAGTCAATAAGACTTTAATAGTGAGAAAGCTTCAACAGTATAACAAAAATTGCTCAGTATTGCTTCTCTTCATAGGTATCTGTCATAACCATAGACTGGCATGTTGGCAAACCCTCTCTCTCATTCTTTTTCTTTCTTTCTTTCTTTCTTTCTTTCTTTCTTGTTAGCTAAATTACAGCCTATATAGTGTAGTAACTACACACAATATCCATGCAGTTGAGCATAATATCTTATTCCATTGGTAGTCCCTGCCTTTTTCATAACATTACTTCATTATATCCTGAACATTATTGCAAATTCAGATTTTCTGTTAACAAAAAACATCTTGCTCTCAATGATTACTTGTTTAATCATACAAATAAATTATTAATTATAACATCTTGTTTCCCATCTCTGTATTTAACTAATCACCCTATACATATATATTTATATATATGGAGCCTTAAATGCTCGTCATAATTTTGAGGCAGATTTGGAAGTTAACATTAAGGGTTCTGTGGCATTTTCCTGCATTATTCAGTGTTGACTGTAGGTACTGAAGAAGTCAAAAGATTTACCATGCAACATTCAAAGTCAGAGGTGCAGCCTGAAGGGCTGGTAAGAACTGTGGGACAGATTTGGTTGAGCAGCATGAAGAAAAAACAAGCATCTTCTTTCTTTCTGAGACAGTTGCATGTAAGATGTGCAGGTGGACAGCCTCAGACTATGGCTGATTCAAATCTGGATGTGGATTGTGAAGAGCTCAAAAGATTATTGAGGGAAATTTATTTGCTTAGCATGAATAGCTCAATAGATTTATACTATATAAGAACGTGCTAGGCAGGAAATCATGGGGAGCATAAGATGTCTAGCCATATACACTTTTTATTGCATGTCAGCACATATCACAGTATTATTTTTAGCCTTTGACAGAGATGCTAAGACTTACTCCAAGGTGATCACAGGATAAATTAAATTCTCAGGGATAGTGGGGGCAAGAATGTGGGTAGGAAGGGTAAAATTAACACTATATCTGTTTGCTAATATATTATCTATATCTTTGAGGTCAGAATGGGAGATATTTTTATGAATAAGCTTTGTGCAGTGGTAGACATTGTTCCTTAATTTTCTGAAATACCTAAAGAAAAAATAATAGTTTCCTTTAGAATTTGTATCAGTCTTAAGTCCATACTCTGCTTTACATTTCTAACAGCCTTTTTCACTTCCTTGTTGGCATGCTTCAGTGCAGTATTAAGGTAGGGTAATAAGTATTTCTTGCAACTTTTCATTATTTTCCTTCTTTTGTTGTACAGTTTATTAATACAAGATTTGAAACAGAAAGGCTTATTCCTGAATTTACAGTTACATTGGGTACTGAACTTTATATGCAACTGTTCATGTGCTGGTAAAGTGAATGTAGCAGCCCTCTCATTTGGGTCTATTTGCAAATTTTTATTGGGAATTTTGGATAGATCTTCTACATCTGGTTCCTAAGCTATCTTTCTGACAGACGACAAAATCTGAAATCTCACCACTTCTGTCTGTCTCGGTCGGAGTCTTCCAAGGGTCCATTCTAGGACCGCTTCTTTTCACCATCTTCTCCAATGATCTAACCTCATCCACCACAAATATAGGTTCATAGGTTCATAGGTAAGTACTAGGCTATCTGCCCAAGGGCATTTATAAGCCTAGCCAGAGTGTGTTGGCTTTTGCCACCTCCTTAGATTAGTTCCCTGTGCCTCTCTCCAGCAGAGTCATTAGTTCCCTGCGCCACTGTCCAGCAGAGCCACTGCAGTGATCCCAGGGGTAAATTTTCTGCTTCCCATCCACCCGTCAAGGTTTCTCTTGAAGAGTGTTAGTGAGGGGCTCTGCCTGATGTATATTGGAATCCTGTTCCAAAGCATGGGGAGTCCCTGGGACAGGAATCAATCCCTCCAGTATGTCCTATTTAGCATTGTGGTGAGGTTTATATCTCTAGAGCGTGTGGCTGTCTGGGATTTGTTTTTTTTTTTAGGTGGAGCATATCCATCAATTCTGGGTTGGACATGGCCTTGTGTGTCAGGCAGAGATCACCTCTGAGTAAGTGGTATGCAACCGAGTACAGCTGGAGTTTCTTGCGTCGGGCTGCATAGGGCATCTGTTTGAGGCCAGTAATCCTTTTGGTGAGGTACTTTTGTAGTCTTTCCAGCTGTTGCAGGTGTCCTGTAAGGTACATCCCAAATGGGGTGTTGTATTCTATGATGGGTCTAATGAGTGATGAGTAGAGAGGCACAATAACCTCTTTTGTTCTAGATGCAAACTCTTTTGTGATTAGGCGGGCCACATAGAAGGATTTTCTAACCACCTTGGCAATATGATTATCAAAGGAGAAATTACTATCTACTTGGGTCCCCAGATCCCTTATTACATTTTCTGTATTTAGGGTACTACCACCTATGTGGTAGTTCGTGGGTGCTTTGTTTTTTCCAAAGGGGATGACTAAGCACTTTTTGGCATTTAGCTTGAGGCCATGATTTTGACACCAGGTATCCGTCTCAGTGAGACCCATCTGTCTGTATCAGCCGGAGAATCAATTATGGCCCCTAGTTTGCAGTCGTCTGCGAACTTGATCAGCCATAGTCCTCCTATGCTTGCTTGTACCTCTGAGAAGTATATACCGAACAGAAGGGGTCCTAGGACTGATCCATGGGGGATGCCACATGTAACCGGTTTAGAGTCGGACATAGAGCCTGCAACTCTCACCATGTGGGTTCTTTCCATGAGCCATTTAGCAACCCATCTCGTGACGTAGGGATTTATGTTCAAGCTAGTGAGCTTGTCTATAATACTAGAATGGGGAATGGTGTCGAAAGCCTTTGCAAGGTCTAGATAGGCTGTGTGGACCTCCTTTCCTCATTTAATGCCTTGGTAACTATCTCAAAGAAGTCCACCAGGTTTAGGAGGCATGATCTGCCCTTAACAAAGCCAAACTGGGTAGGGTCCAAAGTTTGGAGGTTCCCAATGTCTCTATCAATGAGTTCCATTATGATGCGTTCCATAGCCTTGCAGACCAGGCTAGTCAGGCTTATAGGGTGATAGTTCTCATACTCTGTTGTGGCTCCACCTTTGTGGAGCGGAATAACCATTGCTGTGCTCCACTCTGTGGGTATGTAGCCTGTAGAGAGGCTGAGTTTGAACAGTGTGTTTAGGTGAGGGGTTAGTATTTTGGAGCTCTTGTAAGACACAGCCTGGAACACCATCTAGTCCCATTGAAGCTGTGTTTGTGGCTTTGGATAGGGCTGTTTTAACCTGTGTGTTGGTGATTGACAGGGCCCTACATTCTTCTGGTATGATTATGGGCCCTTTAGGGGGTGAGAGAGGGGGGGTGAAGTTTGCACTAAACCTGTCTGCCAGAATGTTGGCAATATCAGTCAGTTCAGTGTATTTTGTGCCATTCTGCACTAACTCAGAGCAGATCTGAGAGTTTCCACTTAGGTTCTTGACATAGCTAAAGAACACTTTGTGGTTATCTTTGGAGTCATTGGCAATTTTTCTTTCGAAACTAGCTTTGGATGATTTAATGTGGGATCGTAGTTTCTTGCTGATACTTATCAGGGATGTCTTTCCTTCTTGGGATTTTACCCTTTTCTGCACTAGTTTCCTCCTTCTGCTGTATAGCTTGTTTATGGCAGGGGTCCACCAGACTGCTTTCCTTTTCTTGGAGGAGTGAGTCTTGGGTTTACTTGGGATAGCATGATCCATGCATTCCTGTAGATGTGCATAGAGTGCCTTTGTAAAGGTTTCAGCAGCTGGGACAGCATTGTCCTTTAGCATGGGGGCTGTGAACCTTTCCACCTCGGTCTTAAGTAACGTGAAGTTTGCTTTTGAAAACTTTTTCACGGTGGTTTCCTTGATTGGGGGTGGGGGCAGAATGTGGATATCTAGAGTGATTAGTCTATGGTCTGATCTAACCAGCAAGGAGTTGACCTCTGATGTGGAACACCGGTCCCCCATGTTGGTGATGACCAGGTCCAATATGCTGTTCTCAGTGGTGGGGTTGTTGACCAGTTGATCCAGGGCATTCGAGTTTATAAATTCTAGGAAGCATTGGGCAAGGAAGTTAGTACTTGAGTAGTTCTCCCAGTTTATGTTTGGGTAATTGAAATCACCCAGCATTAGGGTGTTTGGTAGGACCTTCATACTTCCCAGTGTCTCCAGAAATGTGGAATGGGGTTCCTGGGCCATGGTGGGTGATCTGTAGTAAGCTACAGTTTGGATTGCAGTTTTGCCCATCGTTAGTTGCACATGGATGATCTCTGATGCATTGTGCTGCGCCACTAACCTGGAGGTGTGGGTATCCTTGATGAATATGGATACACCCCCTCCTTTTGTGTTTCGGTCCTGGTTCTGTGGCCAAAAGGTATGTTATGAGTTATAGCCTAGAAGTGCTGGGGTGCTCTCAGGAGCCTTAAGCCAGGTTTCTATTACTGCACAGATGCCGATGTTCTCCATACTGAGGAGTGCCTTGAGTGCATGCATTTTGAGGTTTAGACTTCTGGCATTGAGTAGCATTACCCTCAGTTTTTGGTTACTTGTGCTATTTATGGTGGTGGGTTTGTCACATGGTAAAGTAGTTCAGTATGTGGACGATTCAACTTTAATCTGCTCAGCAGATACCTTACCAGACCTCCAAATAGTAGCTCGACAAGTTTTTGATGATATAGAAAAATATCTAAGTAAATCACAACTAATCCTCAACCCCAAAAGGATACAGTTAATGCTATTTACCAATAGCAAACATTCACGGACCACACGGCCTTTTTTACTTTTCTCTCAGCAAACAACACAGTCATCCAACCAGTTGAACATACAAAACTCCATGGCATGATAATCGACAACAAACTCAGATTTGACCAACACATAGCCATCACAATTAAGAAAGATCACATCAAACTTGGCACACTGTACAGAAGCAAGCCATTCCTCACTGATAATACCAGACTAGCCATATCCAGAAGCTTCCTCCTCTCTACGCTCCTATATGCTTTCCCCCTCTTTACCAACTTAAAAAAAACAGACTTAACCAAATTGGAAACTTGCTACAACAAAATAGCCGGCTTCGTAGCCAACCTTTCCCATAAAACCCACCATTGTATTGCTCTACATAAATTTAATTGGCTCGAGCTACATAACCTTCTCCATCTCTACCAATTTAAATTCACACACAATATCTTCTTCCATCCTGACAGTTGCCCATCCCTCAAGAAACTTGTTGTTTCCTACTCATGACCACAAAGTCTAAGATCTGCAGACAGAAACTTTCGCACAGTAAACAAAGCTAACAACAGTCATGGTAAAGCCCTGTTCTCAAATCAAATAGCCAAATTATGGAACTCTATACCCCACACCCTCCAAAACACAACTGAATCTACCAATTTCAAACTTGAACATCTATCCAAGAACTGGCATTGCTCCTGCGCCAAACCTGACTGATAAGATATCTATAACTCTCTCAACACACTGTCCATGTCTTACCTCATTTTCTCCCTCTCCTCTGTGTTTATTATTACTTAAAAATATATATATATATATATATATATATATATATATATATATATATATATATATATATATATATATATACATATATACACATATATATACATATAGATATATATATATATACACATATAGATATATATATATATATATATATATATATATATACACACACATATATATATATATATATATATATATATATCATTTGTTCATAACTATTATTTAATATGTACACAGTACTAATTTTATTTTTCTCACAGTGATCTTCACTGAAATGCTTGTGTGTTTTTCTTTTTGAAACTGTTTCTATTAGAAAACTGTACTGAATACTACTTTGTATAGACTAACTAGATGATGTGTATTTTCAATCTTACTGTATGTATACTACTGTACTATTTAATTATTGTATTTTGCTTATATTTCCATGGAGCTTTTCTTCCTGGGCCTCTGCTAAAAGTGGGCTTCTGGCCCAGCCTGACTTTCCTGGTAAACAAATGTAAATAAATAAATACATAAATAAATACATGCTGAAGTAGGTTTGCCTTATAGAAGTCTGCTAAGATGGACTCATTTGGTGGTTGTGGGGTACCATTAGAATTAACAGAGAAAATGACTGATTTGTGGTCAAACTTAACCAGGAAAGAGGAGATGCAGGATGGGGTGCAAGCAGGGGCTAGGTTTGTAAGAACCAGGTCAAGGATATTAGATCCTCGAATAGGTAGTTTTAACTTTTTCTACAGTGCATTGGTATTAATGAAGTCTAGAAAATGCTGACTGTAAGTATTTTTAGAGGTATAAATATGCCAATCAAGTAAAAAGCTATTCGGTTAGATAATTCATGCCTCAATGGTGCTGAGGTAATTTCTGAGATCCTTGGGTGACATTAATGAGACTCTGTAGCTAGCAATGAAGTAATAGTTGGATTTGTTAAGGGTTATTTTTGATCTCCATGAGTGCCAAGTTAGGTTTGTGGGTAATTTGATGTGAAGTAATTGTGGTCTTCAAAAAGAATGCAGATCATGAAGACATCTTATGACTTAGAATTCTGGGAGTTAAAGTTAAATGCAGCATCAGAAGAACTTTGAAGCGTTTGGAGGAAAATCTGGATGGAGAATAAGACAGGTTCAGAGAATCTGCCTTGTTATAACAGATGAGAACAGTAGATAGGGGGATTTATAAGGAGAACATGAAAAGCTAAACAACGGGGAAGCTACATTTATATAGGAAGAGCTCCTAAGATATTTGAAGCATTTTTCTCTGTAGAACACAAACCTCTTTTAAGACTTTTAATGGAGAGAGGGTTGAAAATTTGGAAGTACAACAAGATGAATTCAGAAGAGTTATCAAGGAGAAAGCAAAACTTTATGTACAGTCTAACAAGCTGTGAAGAAAAGTTAAATAAGATGTGTAAGATATTTATGAAGAGCCCAATAAATCTACCATATGTGAGGCTATAAATAGTGTATACAGAAGACAGAGATATTTTCCATTGTTGGATTTGAAGTTAAATATAAAATATGGACCTTACAAATCTTCTAAAGGAGACTTGGGTATGGATCATAACATTCTAGGAAGATGTGCCTTATTTGAGTTGAAAGTGACTGTACAGAATGAAGAATCAAGATTCCCCATGTTAGATTTGTAGACGTATATCAAAAGTAAATTGAAGAGTTCCTTTGTTGAAGTTAAAAGTGTATGAAGAGATCTGAAGATTTGTCTATTGTAAGTCAAAGATGGATGAAGATCCTGAACACCTCACAAGTATTTTCTAGTGGATTTTTTTTGTTTGTTTGTTTTATAACAGATGAAGAACTCAAAAGGAAAGATTTGCAGAATTTGGTGTTACTTGAAGAAAGGGAACAGCTCAGAATATTTTCACCCAGGGAGAGGGAACTGGATGTAGATCCTGAAGAGAGCAGAAGGTTTTTGAGCCAGATTATGATGAAGTATGAGAAGCTCTGATGATTGGTGGACTTGGATATAGAGCATGAATATGTGAGAAGTTTTTCTTCTCAGAATCAGACCTGGCTGTACAGCTGAAAGATCACAGATGATTTTTTTTTGGAGTCAGGTGTTTCTAAATGTTTGTTCCCTACATGCTTCCTGATCATCAAGCCTCCCTCTCAGACTAAATAACTCATACCCCCATCCTGGGTATCTCCCTTTCAAAGCAAGAGCTGATTGCAGGGCCATTATCCAATCAACCATAATGATGATATCTGCTCTGTCTGGCTGCAAAGCAATGATGGTGTTTTTATAGCCATAACACCAATCATGGTTACTGATGTGATCAACAGTATCACCAGAAGTGTATTCTGTGCCCTTCTCCAGCATTTACTCTTACAAGGGCTACCAGTACCAGCTTATTCTCACCAAGCCCATGTCACCACAACTGTCAACCAATGGTGTTCTGAACACCTCCACTCACAGAGGTCACAAAATTCCATCCATCAGGATGTATAAGCCACTACACATGATTCATTTCCACTCTTCCTTCCCTGGCTTTTTGATTGTTTGAGCTACTATTGGAACTCAGACAATATGGTGTATAGTCATAGTGTTAGCCCTCTTAGCCACAGAACTAGGTCACTGAGGCAGAATTATATAGAAATCAAAAAGCCCAGAAGAAATGTTGAAGGAGAGAGGAATGCAAGTATTTATTGAATGGGGGACATATTTGTATTCATAAAGACAAAAGAAGATATTTTGTGGAAGAAATGGCTAAAAATATAGCTACATAACATTAAGACATCAGATAATTTGCCTTGCTGGTGTCTGTTGTGCTCAGAACAGTTTCCATGTGGGATTACATGATGGAACAATGTACAGCATGAATAGCTCAGATTTCTAAGACAAAGTTGATACATAGTATAAAGACCTCAAATGATCCACTTAGTGAAAAAGGATGCTGGAAACGGAACAAAAATAGCTCAGAATATTTGTCTTGTAGATATTGATAATGGATAGAGATCTTGATGTAGTCATAAGATTTTTAAAGTATATGTGGATATTGGTTGTAAAGTGCAAAAACAATATTATCTGTGAGGGCAAAGCTGGATGTGTAACCTGAAGAGTTTAGAAAGCTTTTTGAGGCAAACATGGATATGGAGCACGAGAAACTCAGAAGAGTCACTTTGCATGACTCAGAACAAGATGAAGAGCATGCATAGCTCAAATAATTTTCCTGATGGGTTTGAAACTGGATGTAGCACTCGGAGAGCTCAAAAAATATTTGAGGCAGGTTTGGATGAAGAAAATTAAACTCTCAGAAGAATCCTTTCATGGATTGAAGAAAAAGAATTATTATGATCAGGAGAAGACTGTAAACTTTTATGTATCATTCACAAGATTTGCCTTGTGGGTGTTGATTGTGTATATGGAACATAAAGCAAATAATAAAGCAAACAGAATATTTTAAGACAGAATTCAGTGTAAACCTTGAAGTGCTTAGAAGAAAACCTGATGGAGAATGGGATGAAAATATTTTTTTTGAGAAAGATATAGGTGAGTATTTAGATTTAGAGAATGAGAATTGCAGAAGATGCTTATGGGAGATGGCTGACAATAATTATGCAGAGCATGAAGAGCTCAGCAAATTTGCTTTGTGTTAGCTGAAAACAGATGTAGAACATGAAAAACTCAGAACAAATTTAAGGAACGGTTCGATGTGGAATCTCAGATTTGATGTGTGTGTGTGTGTTTGTGTGTGTGTGTGTGTGTGTGTGTGTGTGTGTGTGTGTGTGTGTGTGTGTGTGTGTGTGCAAAAACTAGACTTCTAGCCTAAGAAACTGAGATAAATTCCTTAGATAAATTCCTTGTGCAATTTGAAGTTGGGCATAGAGACATTAGACGATGTTTGATCACTTTTGGATGTATCTCATAGAGATCAGAATAATTATTATGGGCTTATAACTAAAAGACACTTAGGAATTCTGGACTTAACATCTTGCTCTATAGCAGAAAGAGTTCAAATGTTTAATATTAGTCGGGAAGAGCACAAATGATTTGCCTTGTGACATTTCAAGCTGGATATTGAACTTTAGAAGCTGAGAAGATTTAGAGGCAGATTTGAATGTGCAACAGCGTGCTTGGAAGATTTGCATTTTGGGAATGGGAATTTTATTGTAAAGCATGACATTCTCAGAGTTTCCTTGTGCAATTTGAATTATATGTGGAGTCTAGATAATTCAGTACACAGCTTGGAGTAACTGTTGACATAGAGTAGGAACAGCTTGGAAAAATTCTTGAAGGAAAGAAGACTGAAATGAAGATGTATATAGAGAGAAGGGCTGACATTTTTGAAGGCTTAGTAGGTGTTTCAAAGAAATGGTGTTGAAAGTTTAGATGAAGTGCAGCTAAAACTTTGGATATTTCCCTTACTGGAATTTGCATTAGATGAACCACATAAATAGGTGCAAAGATTATGCTTGAGAGAGTCAAATGTAGATGTTGACCTCAGGAAACTTGTCATTGTGGTAATGGAATTTGAATATATATATATATATATATATATATATATATATATATATATATATATATAGATATATAGATATATATATGTGGAAAAGGAGAAACTAATACTAAACTGTAATGGAAGTTGAATTTAGAAACTGAAATGTAGATGATTTCACAGTGAAATTTGTAGCTCAGAAGTTTTTGTAACAGAGAAAGGGCTACAAAGAAGATTACATTTCATCACTGAAAAAGAAATAAGTCCAGAAATTCTTGTCCATGAGGGTCCTGATGAAGATGATGTAGATGTGGAGGAGAGGGATATATTTTTGAGTAAATGTAGATGTACTGCATGAATACCTCAAAATATTTTCCTTGCATGAGTAAGTTTGATGTAAAGCATGATGAGCTCACAAGATTCTGAAGTGCACCTTGATGCAAAGGAGGATGAGCTCAAATGACTTGTATTTTGGGATCTGATATTTAATGTGCATATTAAAGGGATAAGAAGATTTTCAATGCAGATTCTGGTGTAGAACAGGAATAGCTCAGAAAATCTGCTTTGTGGAAATTGATGTTGGATGTCGAACATGAAAAACACAGGTGAGTTTTCTTTTGGGAATCAGTGTTGGCTGCAGTGCCTGACAAATGTTAAAAATTGACTTTGGGAGACTCAAATGTTGAAAGCAGATTTAGTTATAGGGCATAAGGGTTCCAGATGATTTCTCCTAAGGAAAGAGAAGGATGTCATAGAGTATAAACTGTTCTAGAAATTCTCCTTCAGGGATTGAAAAGTTTTATATAAATCTCAAACTTTTGGTGATGCAAAGCCACTCCATTAACGTACAGGGATAAAGCCCTAATTATGGCACAGTTGACTTGAGTTCAGTTAGTGGCAGAGAGGAATGTTTGGGCCCACCTGGGGGGGGGGTGTTTGTTGATGGTGCTGCCTTAAGGGAGACATGAGCCAATGAGGGAAGTTGACCATGGATGAACCAACAAGTATGGGAAGCAGGGCAAGGAGGGGGTAGGGCATTTAAAGAAATCCCCCGGATTGGAGCAGACACAGCCAACCTCCCAGGATGCCCACAGGATCCACAATCAGCCTCAGTAACATCAGAAGGTATAGGAGACAAGCTTGTAGACCCAGCATGGGAGTGAGACACTGGGGTTTGGCCAAGAAATAATGATGTCTCAAGGGGGATCAAAAAAAAAACATTGGTGAGGTAAATGCAGATGTAGATTATGATGAACTCAAAAGATTTCTGAGGAACAGAGTTCTTAAAATGTGAATGTATAGTTTGAAGAAATCAAATGATTTGTCCCAAAGAATGTGCTTTTGGATATAGGGCATGTTCTTCTCCAAAGGCTGACCTTTGAAGAGGCAAATTCTTATGTTGAGTCTTAAGCTCTGAGAAGGTTTTGAGGAAGATTGGTATATTGAATATAATGAGCTCAATATATTTTTGAAAAAGGCTTGAATGCAGAAGATGAAAAGCTGAAAGGATTTGCCTTTAACGAATGAAAGCTGAAAGTAGAAACTGGAAAGCTGAGAAAGACTGTTGTGGCACATTTGGACATAGACCTTGAGGTGCTCAGATGGCTTCTTCTATGTGAGGCAAAATAGAATAAAGAACACAAAGAGCTTAAATTACTTGCCTTGCAGTAGTTGACATTAGATGCAAGCTGTGTGAGTTCAAAAGAATTGTTGAGGCAGAGCTTGAAGGACTTTACTTGTCTGAGCTGAAGTTTAGTGCAGACAGTGAATAGCTCTGATGATTTTCTTAATTTAATTTGAAATTAGACACACAGTCTTGATTAGTCTTGTGGCAGTTGATGGTGGATGTAAAGTATGAAGATCTTGAAAAAGTTTTCACTGGAACCAACTATGATGCAGGGGATTAGTTTGATGTAGAGTCTGGAAAGCGCTGAGGTACAGTCGGGTATAAACATGAAGAGTTCAGAAGATATTCTTAGTGGGACTACAGGAACTTGTAGGATTTCTGAGCTACATTTGAATGTATAGCATGAACAGCTCAGGTTTTCCTTGTATGAGTTGAAGATGCATGTAAAGTAGGCTCATAAGGTGTTGGCATTTAACCTGAATGTGGAACATGAATAGCTGAGAATATTCCCTTGTTTGACTCAGAGTTTGGCTGTAGATCTTGGAAAGCTTAGAATATTTTCTTTGTGAGATTTTAAGTTGCATTTACATCCTAAAGAGATTTAAAGATTTTACACAGATTTATAGGTATGTTGTGACAGCCTTTGGAAAACTGTGTGAGAGAGAATGACAGAGATAAAAATATTTTTTGTGGATAAGGGGGAACAGAAACATTTTTTTTCTGTAGAGCATAGTGAGCTATGAAAATGCTTTGAGTGAGAGAGAAAAATACAAGGTTACATGAAGACCACAAAGACTCTAAATGATTCACTATTTAAAAATCAAAATTAGATAGAGCATGAAGAACTCTACAGATTTCTCCTACAAGAGGGAAAGTTGGATGTATGACTTGAAAAGGGAGTGCAGAATTATTTTGATGCACATTCATATATAGAGAATGAAAAGCTCAAAAGGCATGCAAAGTGGGAGTTGATGATATTAATTATTTATGGCTCACAATATTTGCTTTGCAGAATTCAGAGTTGGAGGTGACACACAAATAGATGTTTTAGCAGAAAAAAAAGGCCAAAACAGTTGAAACTGGAGCAGGAGGACCTCCTAAAATTTGCCTTATTAGATTTGAAGTTGAATGTCAAGCATGAGGAGTTTTATTGTCAGACAGAGATCAGAATTTAATTGTAGAAGATGAAGAGTTCAGAACAATGTCCTCCTGGAGTGGGAAGCTGGCTGTACAGTATGATTATCCCCAAAGATTATTTATATGAATTTAGGTATGAAGCATGGAAGTTAGATGTAGAGACTTCACATATCAGATCTTTTGTGACAGGTTTGGATGTAATGTATAAAGTCCTCAGATTTTACTTATGATATTCAAAGTTGAATACACGGCATAAAGACTTCAATAGATTGTTGAGGCCAGTTTTCATGCAGGTCACAATGAAATCACTAAACTTGCCACCAATCTGGAAAACCTCCTACATCATCCTTGTACACAAAGGTGGTACATCCACCAACATCTCCAACTATCGCTCAATTGCCATCCTGTCCCGACTAGCAAAAATACTTAAAAAATGCATACACCACCAACTTATGCCATACTTACTTAATAACCAACTTCTCTATCCCACACAACATGAATTCCGCCCTGCCACAGTACAACCACAGCCCTACTCTCTTTCACAAACCACATCAACCAAAACAGACACTTAGGCAAACTAACATCTGCCATTTTCTTGGACCTGTCAAAAGCCTTTGACATGATCAACCATCCTAAACTACTCCACTCCTTCACTAATCTGGGCCTTAGTAATCATGCATTAGCCTGGTTTCAGAAATGCTTACAAGAAAGGCAGCAAGCAGTTCGATGGGACAACAGTCTATCCTCACTGCTACCCATTACTACTGGAGTCCCACAAGGGTCCATTCTAGGACCCCTTCTATTCTCCATGTTCACTAATAATCTCCACAACATCTGCCTAGATGCACCTGTCATACAATATGCAGATGACTCAACAGTCATCTGATCAGCCAATGATCCTCATGAACTCCTCCCTATCACCCAAAACGCCTTCCAATATACCAAAACCTGTTTCTTAACAAAAACGTATTACTAAATCCCAAAAAGACCAAACTGTTGCTATTCAAACCAAACATATCCACCACAATGCCCATCTAATTTAATATTGTGTCCAGAGATGGAACTATCATCTCTCCAGCTACTCACACAAAATTGCTAGGGGTTACCATTGATAACAACCTCAAATTAAATCGACATATAAATCAAACAAAAAAAACATCCACAAAAAACTCGGCAGTCTTTACAAAATAAACCATTTCTAACTCAACCTGCCAGAATAACCATAGCTCAAACTCACCTCCTTTCTACACTATTCCGTGCCGCACCCATCTTCATCAACCTACCCAAAACTGAAATTGCGAAGCTCAACATCTGCTACAATTAAATAGCCAAATTTGTCACGGTGCACCCTACCAATCCCACCACTGTCACTCTCTACATCAACTTAACTGGCTTGAGTTCCCTAATCTCCTATCATTCCATCAGTTTTCTTTTGCCCACAAATTCCTACTACTTCCAGATAAAAACCCCAGCCTACTAAAACTACAAACCAATCCCAGACAACTTTGCTCTAGTGATAAAAGACTTGTCAAAGTGACCAAAAGCAATAACACTGCAGGTGATTCCCTCTTCCAAAACTACATAGGCAAAATCTGGAACTCCTTACCTTCTGCCATTACCACTGCTGACTTCAGAGTTTCATTCAAAAAACAACTCAAAGAACACTTAAAACCTATATGGATATGCTCCTGCTCCCCCCCCCCCCCCAGGCTGACCTCCCACTCCCAACCTCTTTCCCATTATTTTACTCCCTGTCACATCTTCCCTTGATGCAAAATAATAACTCCTACATATGGTGTCCCACCTCCTTATATTTACCCATACAGTTCAAAAGTATTCTCTTTCCAACCTGAACTGTACTACTAGTCACAAACCGAACCCTAACATCTCATCTAACCTCCTCTTAGTTATGTTTGTCTCAGACAATGTGATAATTGGACCTACTGTAATTTCTTTGTAGCTTTTGTATTTTTAAATTTCATAACTATGTAACCTTTTCTATATCTTGTGTTTACCAATGTTATTTGCATGCTATGTTATTTAATCTGTAGAGCTTTTCTCCCCAGGCCTCCGCTGAAAATGGGCATGTATCCAGTTGGACTCTCCCAGTCAGCAAATGTAAAATAAAATAAATAAATGAATAGAGGGTTGAAAAGGTACAGGAACCTTTCAATGTGGATGTACCACATAGGGATCTATAGATGTTCTGACAGTGAGAGAGAGAGAAGACTGAAAATTGAGATGCAGCACAACAAAGAGCTCAGAAGATTTGTCTTGGAGTTAGAAATGAATACAAAGCATGAAGACCTGTGAAGATTTGCATTTTGGGAAATAAAGGTGGATTCACAACAAGGAAAGTTCTAAAGATGTTGGATTGTAAAAGTATGACATAGACCCTAAAGAGTTGAGACATTTTCTGAAGCATGTTTACCAAAAGACCATGAGCAGCTATGACTTTTTTAGGAGTAAAGAGCAGAAAATATTTTGAGAGCAAAGTGGCTTAAATAATTGATTACAGGCCATGGCAAAATTATGAAATGTACATTCCTGGAGTTGAAACTGGAGGCAGAGCATAAACGAATAGGATTAGCCTTATGAAATCTGAATTTGCATTTATGGCCTAAAGAATATAGAAAATGTCTGAAGCATATTAGTATGTAGAACATAAAGTCCCCAAAGGATAAGTCTTGTAGATATCAATGTGGGATGTAGCAGTATGAAGAATTCAACAGACATGGATTGAGTGAGTCAAAGTTTAATGCCCAATGAGCTGAATTGATTGTCCTTGTGGGATTCAAGAATGGACGTAAAGCTTAGCAAGCTGAGAATACTTTGAAGAAGATTTGGATGTAGAACATGAAGAGCTCAGAAGATATTTTCTGGGGGAAACATTGACCATTTGAATGTTGAGCATTAACAGTTCAGATTTGTCTTATGGTATTTGAAGCATGAAGACCCCAGAAGATTCTTTGAGAGAGAGACCATGAAGCATTCAGTAGATTTTCTTTGCAGCAGCTGAAGGTAGATATAGAGCACAAAGAGCATGGAAAGTTTCCCCTTAGTGACTCAACGACTGTTGTAGAGGATGATAAGCTCAGGATGTTATCCTGCTGGAATTCAAAGTTGGATGCAAACTGTTATGAGCTCTAAAGATTTTGATATACAGCATGACGAGTGAATAATATTTGCACTGGAGAAGCTAAAATTAGATATAGAGCCCAAGGAGCACAGAATTTATTTGAGACATGCAACTTGGTCTATGCATGTAGTGCTTTGTATCATATAAGTGATGAAACCTATGAGTTCAAGTCCACTCAGGATTGTTTTGCTTTTCATCCCTCACCTTATCTAAGGATACTATATGGTTATATTTTATATGTATATATATATATATATATATATATATATATATATATATATATATATATATATATGTATAGAGCCTGTGTTTTCTTTTTCCCCAAACCATTTACTTTCTTTTTCCCTTTCCTTAACATGTCTTTTTCTTTTCCTCCCACCCCCTTATTTTACCATACAGTCCTATTCTCCTTCATTGCTTCCTCTCTCATTACTGTACTTTTTCTTTCCCCTCTTGTTCGATCATCTTTCAAATCACATCCTTTTGTGTCTCCATCTACCTAGTCAGATATCATACCCTGGCACCTTGCAATCGTTGTTCATCACAATAGTCCTATATCTTCTTGCCAACCTTACTCTCACTCAGCTTATATACTAATCTGTGTGTTTATATACTAATATGTGAGTGCGTGTGTGTGTGTGTGTGTGTGTGTGTGTGTGTGTGTGTGTGTGTGTGTGTGTGTGTGTGTGTGTATATGTGTGTGCGTGCGTGCGTGTGTGTGTGTGTGTGTGTGTGTGTGTGTGTGTGTGTGCTTATATAATTTTTTAATTCCTTTATCACAGAGTTATGGTGTAAAGGAAGGAATTTATTATAATAAAAGCATCATCATATGCACCATGTTCTTTGGGTATGATCTAGGGTTTCCTGTTGACAATATGGTTATTATTTGCTTGAAAATAAAGTGGACAGAATGGAGTCTCTAAGTTTAGTTTTAATGTTTTAGCTATGAATGCATTTTAGTTTAGCTTTTTTTTGCCTAAACATAAGTGCTGAGTACATAATATTTGGTTATAACGGAGTTTGTCTGGTACTTAGCACATTAATGAGCTGCTTCCTATAGAGCAGCCTTTGATCCCCCCAGCTTTCATTTGTCTATTGTATGATTCTGGCCATGATTCTGACCAAGTCACGGTACCAGGAAGTGTAACTGAGCTGCCCCTGAAAAGGCACTCATCTTCAGTGGGCTGCTCCAGGCTATTAGATTCATTACACATTTCCTTTGGAATTCCTGCACCCTTCTTGTAGCCACAAATTAGTGATTTATTATATACTGACTATGAAGTCTAGCATGTTTCATGCTAGATAATGGCTAGATACATTTTCAATAAATGTGAGATTCAAGAGAAGGGGCATTTACTGATGTTCATTCTAAGTTTATTTTCAATGTTTCTATTTTCACTGTGAGATTTTTTTGTTTTAATAAATTTTTCATGTAAAATGTGAAATATATTTTGAACTAAAGCCGTCTCTCTGTGATCACTGTAAAAGTGAGGAAGAAAATTGTATGCACATTTAAATGCTGGAGAAGAGAGACAGACAAGTAATGGGATATTGGTATGGCTGGGGGGGCAGCTCCATTACCTTTCCTAAGTCCCCACTTAACCATGATATGGCTCTTTGTGGCCTTAGTACAAATAAATCTGTATTTTTGCTCATTCAGTCTCACTGTGCAGGGAGTCTCACTAACAAGTCACAAAATATCAAATGCTTACTAAACGTGGAAGAATTTTTTTTTTTTGAGACAGCTTTGCAAGTAGAGCCAAGCAAAGATGGACTGTAGGAGAGATCTAGGTAAATTTGGATATACAGCATCATTTCAGAAGATTTGACTTTTAAGGATTGAATTTGGTTGCACTTTCTGAAAAAAAACAGACGATTTTTTTGGATGATCTAAGTGTACATCTTGATGAGCTCAGAAATTTTTGAAGGGGGAGACAGGCTATCAAATTAGGATATAGCGAATGTAGAGCACAGTTTGCCTTATGAGAGGTAAAGCTGAATGTGAAGCTCAGAAGATGTTTGAGTCAGATTTGGAGCAGATTTGAATGCAAAGTTTAAAGTGCTCTGAGGATGTGCTTTGTGATACTGACATTGAATATAGACCTAAAGTGCTCAGAAGACTCTTTAGCCGTATTTGGATGTAGAACATGCATAGATCAGAAGATTTGTTTTGTGAGAGTCATATGTAATGTAGAACATGATTACATTTCCTTGATAGGTTACACAATGAATTAGATGCTAAAGATTTAAGATGATTTTTGAAGTAGATTTGAATATAGAGCAATATTTACATTTTGGGAGTAGAAATGTGATGTAGAGCATTCAAACCTCAGATGACTTGCATAGCGGAAGTCAGATCTGGATGTACCTTGGAATACCTCAACAGATATTGTGAAAGAGTTAGATGTAAAGAAACCATGCCATGATTAAGTGGATGTGCCATCAGGAAATAAGCTAAACTCATATCTAAGATATATTTGGCCATGGAACTTTTTGAAAAGTGAAACTGTGGTAGTATATTCAGAAAATGATTACAATCAATTATACAATGACCCCTCCCCATTAATATTCCAAAACGTGCAAGCTGATTGGCCAGCGTGCCCGTTCTAAATCCCACAATATACAACGGAAATAGGTCCGGTCACCCGGACTTTTTTCTGTTGATATAAAGTGTCCAAAACCTTTTTTTTAATAAATAAAAAAAAAAAAAAGAAAAAAAACAGAGCAACAAAGACTTTCTTTTCTCCATTGCTTCTGTTTCAATATATTGATGCACTGGGTATGCGTAGGAACACAAGTCCCAAATGCATGCGCAGTACATCAACACAAGGAAGCAGTATACTACCACCGGCGGAAGAACAGTAATGCGCCATTATACAAAGACATTATTTAAGAAAAGTAAGTTTCTTTCTTAAATAATGTCATTGTATAATAGCAATAACCGACTCCATGGTTGGCTTTATTTAATCATTTGGGCTTCGCGCTCGTGATTAAACTGTGCCAACAGTGGGTAAATCTTTAATATACCACACCACGTCATTGGTTATTGCTTAATTATTCAATGACCCCCCCCCATTAATATTCCAAAATGTGCACACTGATTGGACAGTGTGCACATTGTAAATCAGACTTATACTAATGGAAAAAGGTCCGCTCGCTTTTTTTTTTTTTTTTACAGCAATGGAGAATGCAAGATCTCCATTGCTTTTTAGAAACTGTCTCACTATGTTAAAGGAGTTTAACATAGCGAGATAGCTTTATAAAAAGTAATGGAGATCTTCCTTCCTCTGTTGTTTTTTTTAAAGCTGTCTCGCTATGTTAAATGGGTTTAACATAACATGACAGCTTTAAAAAAAGCAACAGAGATTCTCTGTTGCTTTTTTTAAAGCTGTCTCACTATGTTAAACTACTTTAACATAGCGAGACACTTTGTAAAAAGCCTTGCTTTCTCTGTTGCTTCCACCCACAGCTCTGATGTACTGCGTAAGCATACACATGCGCAGTACATCAGAACTGCCGCAGAATACCAGACAGCTGCGGAAGGGCAGCACAGAGGCATTATGCAATGCCATTATTTAAGAAAATTAAGTATTTCTTTTCTTAAATAATGCCATTGTATAATAGCAGTAACCCACTTCTGAGTGTGGGTAATGCTGGATTTACCCACGGTTGTCTTTGTTTGGCCACTCGGGCTTCGCCCTCGTGACCAAACCACACAAACCGTGGGTAAATCCAGAATTACCCACACCCAGGCATGGGTTATTGCTTAATTAAACAGCAAAGACATGTGACAGTTCAGGCAGGGCAACAAAGAGGGAGTCAGTGAGATTTCTGCAGATGATTGAAGGTATGAGGTCACGTACATTAAGGTAGTTGTAGCAACTAATAGTATGGTGGTATAAAGGAAACAAAGCATCAGTTCACATTGCTTTAAGTGATACCAGAACTGGACTGCGTGTTGCCTTTGTTTAGAAGTAATGAGATGTGAAGAGTGTTTGGGTGATGCAATCTTTACTGATGGCATTTTTACTACTTAAAGTTAAGTGGAGCAGTATCATGGTGGCAACAAGCTGTTAAAATTCCCAGCCTGTAAAAGCTAAAGTAGGATGGACAAAAGATAGACAGGTAAACAGTCAGGAAAACAGCCAGTCATTTTAATGCATATTTTCTTATAAGCTGTATCAAGCAGCATATATAATTTAGCATTCAGCTGTGTTATTTATTATTTTTTCTGCTTACCCCAGAACCTCACCTAATGTTTCAACGGCCAGCTCCCAGTCAACCCATCTGTTAAAAGAAATGGGAGCTGGGATCTCATGGGCTAGGGGCAAGCCCATTTGCCCATTTATTTCTGCTAAGGAATCCAGACTGGCCCTGTATTCCACATTGAGTCAGGTTATAGAGATTGGTCCACCTTGCTGGTGCTGGCAGGCAGATTACCCCCCACTCTTGGGAGCAACCTCTCACCTATAGGTAGCTGTAGCTCTAACATTGACATTTTACAAGGAGAAGCATGCCTCCATGTGCAGAACTCCTCTCAGCTACCACTGTGAATGCACCCATGAGGGCACAGGTTTAGCAGGATCAAATTCTACTAGTCAACACATAGTGCAACTACTAGGTATTACCCTAGTGGTGAACCAGAACAGCCATCCTCCATCCAAGCCAGTAACTCACTTATATTCTTGGTCAGAAAACTAGCAAAGCAAGCAAGCATAGAGCAAGTTAGGAGGCAAGACAATCAAAGCCAAATTGGATCATTAGAGAATGTAGACCAAAAAAAAAAAAACACTTGTAGAGACCAAGTGCTAAACAATTACCAAAACTTAATAAGATGACAGCACTTGAAAGATCTTCACAAGATGTGTGGACTACCATTTTTGTGAAGTTTGTTTTTTGTTCTGCTTTTACTGTGGATTAATAAAGAATTTGGCTGATATTTTGGCTCTCTTTGGAGGTTGCCCTTGCAAGTGCTTTCATCTTATTAAATCATAAGAGAATGCTCAATATTCAATGTCTAAAATACTAGAGGTTCATAACCTCAAAAGACCATGTCTACAAATGAGGTACCCACCTTTTGTTGCTGATAGTTTGAGAGAAAAAAAAAAAAATATATATATATATATATATATATATATATGTGTGTGTATATATATATATACATATATATATGTGTGTGTGTGTGTGTGTGTGTATATATATCTATATATATATATATATATATATATATATATATATATATATATATATATATATATATATATGGGTCTACCTAATAAAACCGATATGCTAAAACACCGACAAAGAAATCACTGACACCACAAAACCAAAAGTTCAAAAACACGAAACTTCACATGCCCGACAAACCACAATCCTGACAATCAACAAACAAAACAAATCCCCTGTCCAAAAAGCACACACACAACACAAGCACACCAAAAACCTTACAAACCTACACTAAACCTTACATACACAACTATCTATGCACTAACCTTAACCCAAACCCTAACAATCGCACACTGACCTAACCTGCGCCCTAACCCTAACTCACTTAACCCGCCCCTAACCCTAGAGCCTGTCACTATCGCACACTCAAAAGACCCGCGCACTAACCCTAACTCACTTAATCCTCCCCTAACCCTACAGTCCGTCACTATCGCATACTTACCTTAACATCCCGGTGTTCTCAGCTTTGGGATTTTCAACTGTCGATTATCTCCGTTGTCGATCTTCCGGTGTTGGTGTTCTCGTCGTCGGCATTGTGGACTTTCGGCATTATCAGGTAGACCTATATATAAAACAACATACCCAACACTCTAGTCATAGGTGACTCCATAGTCAGGAACACTGATGTTCCACTCACCAGACTAAACAAGGAGAAAGTTACTGTCAGCTGTCTGTCGGGTGCCAGGATCCGCCACATAATGCACACACTCAGGCCACTCCACAGCAAGTACAAATATGGCTCTGTCATTGTCCGTGTTGGTGTGAATGACCTGAGACGTACCTCCCTGGACTACATGAAAAGAGACATGGAGGAGCTCTCCGATCTTGTAGCTCAGGCAGGTATGACCCTAGGCTTGAGTAGCATACCGCCATCACCCAGAATGATACAACAGTACAAGGACAAAATGATTGACTTCAACAATTGGCTAAGCTTCTGGTGTCGTTCTAAGGGGATCCAGTATCTGTCTGCCTGGGATCACATGATCAACAGACCACAATGCTTTGCCAGAGATGGCCTGTACCTGTCGCCCTTGAGATTCTGGATACTGGCTAAGGCTCTTGCCACCCCTATAGTGCCATTTTTAGGCAAGGATCAAATGACAAATTCACCACCATAACAGGTACAAGCAAGCAAAATCTGAGGGTAATGCTACTCAATGATAAAAGTCTGAATGTCAAAATGCATTTACTCGAGGCACTCCTTAAACTGGAGAACACTGACATCTGTGCAGTGACAGAGACCTGGGTCAAGGCTCCAGAGAGTACCCCTGCATTACCAGGCTATAATTCATACCACACCTTTCAGCCACCTACCCTGGACCGAAAGACTAAAGGCGGAGGTGTGTCCATATTCATTAAGGATATCCACACCTCCAGGCTAGTTGCTCAGCATAATGCATCCGAGATTATCCAAGTGCAACTAACTCTGGGCAAGACCAAAATCCAACTTGTAACTTGCTACAGATCCCCCACCATGCCCCAGAATTCCCACTCCTCATTTCTTGATACACTGGAAAATATTAGGGTATAACCCAACACCCTCATAATGGGTGATTTCAACTACCCCACCATTAACTGTGAAAACTACTCATGTACCAACTCTTTTGCTCAACGTTTTCTGGAATTCATAAATTCCAATGCCTTGGATCAACTTATCCACACCACCACCAGGGGCAGCAATATCCTAGACCTGGTCATTACCAACATGGATGACCGGTGCTCCACACCAGAGGTCAATTCCTCGTTGGTCAGATCCGAGCACATGTTAATCACCCTACACATCTACATCCCACCCCCAACCCCATTAGGGAAACCACCGTAAAAAATTTCTCCAAAGTCAACTTCACACTTCTAAGACAGAAGTGGCAAACTTCATGACACCCATGCAGATGGACAATAGAGGTACAACTGCTGAGTTCTACACAAACGTACTTTATAACCACTTACACGAGTTCATGGATCATGCTATCCCTAACAGAACCAAGATGCTATCCTCCAAAAAAAGGAAGCCAGTCTGGTGGTCCCCTGCCATAAACAAATTCTACAACAGAAGAAAGAAAATGTTGCAAAAAAGAGTAAAATCCCATGATTGGAGGAACTACCTGGTCAGCCTCAGTAAGACGTTGAGATCCCTTAGAAAATCCTCCAAAGCTAGTTACATAAACAAAATTGCCACTGATTCTAAAGACAGCCACAAAGCATTCTATAGCTATGTCATGAATCTCAATGGCAACACTCAGATTTGCTCTGAGTTACAGCACAATGGCACTAAATATACAGAACCAACTGATATTGCCAACACCCTGGCAGATAGGTTCAGTGCTAACTTTGCCCCTCTCTCACACCCTAAAGGGCCCATCTCTATACCGTAAGAATGCAAAGTTCCTGTAATCATGGCTGCACAGGTAAAAACCACACTCTCCAAAGCCAAGAACACAGCATCCATGGGACCCTGACAACATCCCAGGCTGCGTTCTACACGAACTGCAGAATGAACTGGCACCCCAACTAAGCACCATGTACACTTATAGTCTCACCTCAGGCTTTGTGCCCACTGAATGGCACATAGCGACAGTTATCCCACTCCACAAAGGGGGAGCCACCACAGACCCTGGGAACTACAGCCCCATTAGCCTAATGAGTCTGGTCTACAAGGCCATGGAACATATCATCATGGAACTTATAAACAAAGACATTGGTAATCTCCAAACTCTAGACCCCACCCAGTTCAGATTTGTAAAAGGCAGATCATGTCTCCGACACCTGACAGACTTCTTTGAAGCAGTCACCAAAGCCGGAGACGAGGGTAATGTGGTTCACACAACCTATCTAGATCTCGCCAAGGCTTTTGACACCATCCCCCACTCTGGAATTATAGATAAACTCTCTAAACTAGGTATAAATCCCTGTGTCACAAGATGGGTTGCCAACTGGCTCACTGACAGAACCAACACTGTGAAAATAGCAGACTCCAAATCCAACTTCAGACCAGTGAAAAGTGGAGTACCACAGGGTTCAGTCCTGGGTCCTCTCCTGTTTGGTATATACTTTTCTGAAGTACAGGCTAACATAGAAGGTCTTTGGCTAATGAAGTTCACAGATGACTGTAAACTAAGAGCCATAATCGAAGCTCCTAATGATGTGGACATCCTACAAAAGGGCCTCACTGAGAAAGATGCCTGGTGCCAAAGCCATGGTCTTAAGCTCAATGCCAGCAAGTGCATTGTCATCTCCTTTGGTAAAAACTCTGTACCCATGAGCTACCACATAGGTGGTAGTCTACTTTACACCTGAAGTGTGATAAGAGACCTTGGGGCACAGGTGTACAGTAGTTTCTCCTTTGATAATCACATCACCACAGTAGTCAGGAGATCCTTCTACGTGGCAGACGTCATCACAAAAGGTTTCTCATCCAGGAAAAAAGAGGTCATTGTTCCCCTCTACTCATCACTCATTAGACACATTATAGAGTACAACGCCCTTTTGGTATGTACCTCACAAAACATCTGCAACAACTGGAAAGGCCTCAGAAATACCTCACAAAGAGGATTACCGGCCTCAAACAGATTCCCTACGCAGACCATTTTAAAAAACTCCAGCTTTACTCCGTCACATATCGCCTACTCAGAGACGATCTCTGCCTAACATACAAAGCTATGTCAAACCCAGAGCTGCTGGACATGCTACATTTAAATAAATTTCAATCCCTCCGAGCTACACGGTCTAGGGACCTAAACCTTGTCACCACAATAAACAGAACATGCTGGAGGGGTAGATTCCTGTCACAGAGGCTTCCCATACTCTGGAACATACTACCTATCTATATCAAACAAAGCTCCTCATTAACACTCTTCAAGAAAAATCTTGATGATTTAATGGGAAATAGGAAATTCACCCCGGGGATCACCTCTGGGGCTCTGCTCTACTGGGGCACAGAAAAATAATTTTCTTGGGTGGCGAAAACCAGTTTACCTTTTTGGCTAGGCTTATATAGGCCCTAGGGCCAATAGCCTAGTACCTACCTATGAAGATATAGATAGATATACACACACACACACACACACACACACACACACACACACACACACACACACACACGCATGTCTCAATTTGAATTATTGTAGTAAGTTTCATGATTCACAGTCAGGTGACACTTCCACAAATGTGCCACTCTAAAATAAAATGTGTTTAACCTTAGAAAGACAAATTATAAATCCCTAGCAACATATTGCTGTTTCTGATGTTAATGCTGTATGTAATAAATGGCAAAACCATGAACAAGTGACATCTTCAGGAAGTAGGCTTTTAACATCTTCTTAATAAGTGTGTTGTGTACTGAAAGAAAGTTTAATGTAAACAACTATTCAGTGTAACATTACCTGAATGGTCAGTGCCCTGATCTTCATAGTGAAATACATTTGTATCTATTCCAACATAAGGCTGTTTTTATATAAGAATACAAATGCTTGTTATATTCTATGTATGGTTTAATAAGATACTAGTTATCATTACCTCTGCTTACCTAGATGACAAAATCTAAATATTAGATTCATAATTCACACGTCTTCTTGATCATCTGAATGTGATATTTCATAACAACGTTTACCAATAAACCTACTCATATCTTTGTAGTATACTAAAGATTAAATTATCTAGCTATCAGTGTCATAATATTCAGGATTAGTCTTACCAAAGTGCAAAACAGGAGATTTATCAAGTCCCTTGTTATCTTGGTCAGAAAGCAATGAAGTGCAGACAATCTCAGGGAAGCAAGCAAATCTAAGCTGATTTGGATCATTAGAGAATGCCCAGTAAATCAACTGGTCATTTATCAATGTAGTTAGCATATTGAGATATTCCTCGAGAACATAGTGGTTACCTGCATTTAAAACTGTGGCAATTAATTTAGTAAAATATGCTACTATTACTAAACTACAACTTAGAGAACTTACCAAACAATCCTGGTGACAAGAGTGACATCTGAAGAAGCCCCTAGCCAGATTCTTGTTTTATGGACACGAAAACCCTCTCTAGTACTAAAGAAGAGGAATACATAAGTTCAGATAAAGAAATCATATGGGTTCAGTGGTTGTCAGTCCTGTTACAGTTGTTTTCTTATAAGAAATACCTTGTCTTGTTAATTATACGTCATGGGAAAATATAGTGAGACAATAATATCACTAGAACGAACAGTGACTAGAGATATATTAAACCCCATTGCAGACTAAGACAGAGTGTAGCTAATATCCTTAATAACAGTCTTCCAAGGTACACCACCACAAACTTGCTCTGTGTCACAGCGATAAAAACACTCTTTATTCGAAGAAAAAACAATAAAAGTCTTAAAAACAAGTGAAATTCCCAGCTGAGATAAGTGCTTTTGGCTTCTTAAGCCTTCTTCAGATCATAAACATATATACTGTGTTGCAGCCAATCCAGTGGCTTAAAAGTATTTTTTATCCTATCAGCAGTGCACCTCTTAAGTCTTAGTCCTTGGTCAGAAACAAACTCTGCACAATATCTAGTTTCCAATCAAAATCCTTTGCTGCTGCTGCAGTATCCTCAATCAGGTACATACACTCTCTGTTCTTTACATCTCTGCACTCAGAGAAGGTTAACACCCTGTAGTGTATAAGTACCAATCAAATACTTTAAATATTGTTTCCTTCCAATCACTGGTGCAGCCTATTAGAGTGCTATTACCAAGCCTTCAGCCAATCTTGTAAACATTGCTATTTCTTTGTTGTTCACAAGAACTTTTCCATTACTAATCTGCTGTAAAAGGCAGATGTTAACCTAATGAAGTGGTTTTACCACTTTTTTTAACTTAATTTTAATACTTTTATTTTTATTATTCCTGTTCATCTATGCTGTCTATTAGCAAAAGCTTCCTATTGAGCAGAGGAAAAAAAAAAGCCCAAACTAAGCAAAGTTTCCTCATTGCTTCAGACAAGGAACAAAAACTGCACAAAAGGTGTCTCATTCTGGTTCTCTGCATGTAATTTATTTATTTTTTTTAGTTCAACAGAAAACATTCAAGATATTGGCAGAAAAGGATGCACTTAAGAACTCCTATTGTGCCCCCAAGTTTGCCATATACTCCAATAAGGAGGTACGGCCATTGCAAGGACTGTCCTTATGGTAATTGTAAGTTTATCTTGCCTTAGCGGGATACAACTATATATTTTATTTATTTTTATTGTTTTATTGTCATCAAGAGCCATCCTCTAGTCACAGCCAGAGGATGTACTAATAGAAACACAACCCATCTGGCACTAAAAGTCCCAGATATATCCTGTTAATGAGAGGCAACTAATTGGTTCTACCCCTCAGAATATGAGGGCAGAATCCCTTAATGAAGAGGAAGAAGGGGAGCAAGGGAGGGGAGGGGAAGGAAGGGAATATATATATATATATATATATATATATATATATATATATATATATATATATATATATATATATATATATATATATATATATATATATATATATATATATATATATATATATATATATATACACACACACATATATTTATATTTACTGGCTTGTACAGTCCAAACAATACAATCTCAAAACTATGGGGAAATAAAAATAAACCAATATAAGCTAATATTAAATTGGTGCTGAAACTGCTTCCCATCTCTATACCCTCCTGAATATAAAACTCTATCCAATCAGAGGGGAGCACAAGTCCCCTCAACTCACATGTCATACCTAAGTTCTCACATGCTTATTACAACTTAGCTTAATAGAATGATATCAGTTTAATTAACAGTTAAGCGTCTATTCTTTAAAACTGGTTTCAATGGGATCATAATATTAAGACCTGGTGATTAGTGGGCGTGCAGATTTGTAATCCAACCTATTTCGCAAATTTGTGTGAGGTTTTGTATGTCTCCATCTCTAAGATTAGTTGATATAGTTTCTAAAGCTTTAAATGTAAATGCATGGTTGGGATTATGCACAACGTGGTTTTCTAATGCATTTGTCATGTCTTTATGTCTGATGTCTCTTACGTGTCGTAGTATCCTTTCCCTAAACTTCTGATCCATTTTTGCTACCCTCAGCAGCTGTAGGACAAATCTAGATGCTTGGACATTTTCATCCTGCTATTAACCATCATGTCTCTTTTGGTCAATTTGCTTAATCACTTCCCTTCAACAGGGTGAAGGTTAACCAGGAGGGTCCCTCATTTGGACAGCCATCAAGGGTGGTTTATAGTTCATCTTCTTCTCCCCAGCCCTAGTTGCACTCACTCTGCAAGGGTCAGAAGAGGGTGTGCAAAAGGTCATCTTCAGAGGCTGTTCCCCTCATTTCCAAAAATGGCATTCACTCTAAGCAGCCCTGCTTCTTCCTTAGAACATAAGCAGTGATCTTCCCACTCTCCATCAGGGAGATCATACCACCCAGTGTGCCCCCAGTTTCCACAAACCTTTCCATCTCACCCCACGCTAGAGGTGAGAAAATCATGCCCCTTCATTTCTCTTTCTCCCTATCAGGGTATGCCAGTGCTGGGTGAATTAATCAAACCTATGTTATTTGGACTGCAGTAAGGGCTCCATCCATCTGCACCAATGAGACATTTTTATGATAAATATATTTATCAGATGGATCAGAAGCAAGGCCTACTGTGCCAAGCAACATTTGCAAAATAGATGCAGAATGGCTTTTTTCTGTCACTGGACAGCAGTGGATTTGAAGAGAAAGCAAAATATATTGCAGGATATATCAGAAGAATAGTCTACAAAGAAAGTGGTAAACGAGATCCTTAAAAGGATCATGATTTGTCAGGAAACAGTTATTTCTTCATAATTTGGGGAACTGCACAATTCCAGTGTATTGTTTCAATCCCCCAATGAAAAGTAGAACTGCTTATCTTAAAAAATGAAACTAAAGAGGAGCACATATTCTAAAATGATTACTCGAATAGACTGTAGTATAATAAACATGCCTACAGCACTTTGCATGGTTATTTTCATTTCTGCTCACTTAGACGATTTTAAACATCCAGTGCACTTTGGTGTGGAAATGTAAATTAATTCCCAATAAATAAGAACCTGATGAAAAACTGACCACACAGAATGCAAGCCCCAACCACCATATGGCACATACATTGAAAAAGAGCAACATTTTAATTTATATATTCTTTGCAGACTTCTGATTTAGCTGGTCCTTGTACCCCTTTCCACCATGATCATGATCCATGAAACGGGTTAAACAAATACATTTTAAAGTATGCATTTCTACAAGGGAAGACAAACTCCACTGCAATTCCCATGTGGGGAGTTGTTTTCCCACAACCCCTGATACTTATACATATAAGAATTATGAAATGTTTCAAATATACAAAAAGAGAATCAGTATATTATGTTGCATTTGCCTGTGCCATGCACTTTTTGCCTGCAAACTTCCAATGTAACAATGCCCTCAGCCAATTAAATCACAAAACCACTGCTCAGAAATTAATACACTTGCACAGTACATGACTAAATGCACTTTCAGTTAGTGAAAATTCACTGGTCAGCATCTGATAAGTGTCCTGGTACCAGTATTTAGTTAGTAGATAACAGAAATATACCACTCTGGGGGTTAGCCATGGCTATCTTTTCTACATTTTCTTTTACTTTTTTAAATGGCAAGTGATAGAATTTATTATTTTATTTATATGTTAACTTACTGGAGGGACCCAGGAGCACATATCTGCATATCTAAGTGACTCGATCAGTGTCAAACAGTAAGCAAGTGGAGACTGAAGGAACTCGATCCTTGAGAGGCGTTGCTAGTAGCGCATGTCTTAATCCTCTATGTTAAATTACCGGATGCATGTCTCACTACTGCCAGATGTATATATCACTCTCTGCTTCTTGGAAGTTCCCTTTTTTGCAGCTCATAAGCAACATTTTAATTTGATAGTAATGCAACAGGAATCTGTATGCCATTATTAGTAGTAACCACGATTGCCTTCATTGCTCGTCACTTGTACAACTAGTTTATGAATGATAATAAACAAGTAAAGACAAATATGCTTCCCTTTTCTTTCTTTATTTTAAATATTGCTTGTAACATAAAAAGTCACACAAAAAAACAGAAAAGCAATCATTATACATACTTAGAAGTAATTTGTTTGTACAATTCATGGTCCTATTTGTAGTTTTCGTATAAGATTATCATGTAACCATTTTGATGTTAAGTTGTTTTACTAACCATTGAACTTTAAATAACTATTTAAAATATGATATGTGTTCTCCATAAATATATTTAGTCTATATAAAACAAAATTCTTTGTTTATTCACTTGATGTGGCACCACTCATATATTTCCAAAACTGCTGTCATTTTTAGGCAGAATTTGTATTTTTTTTCTTTTGATTTATTTTTTCCAATTTATTATTCTAGTTTCTTTATCATAGACTTTCTTAAAGAACAATAAAAATTCTCTGAATTTAGGTCTTGTTTCTTTTAACCAATTCCTTGTTATTCCTGGAGATTCATTAATATGCACGTACTTTTCGCGCTAAGCCTACATGCTCCATTAGTGTTAGTGTGACAAGCAACAGTGCTCATTGAATATGCATGGCACTAAGCAAGCCTACACATTCAACAGTACCTGTTTGTGGCCAGCACACCTGCTAGCAACCATGAACAGGTGCACTAATGTTCAGGCATACAATATAAACAGCAGATTATATAAACATGCAACCCCAGTAATCAAGTACATGCGGACAAGATTATACAAGGCAAGGGGTACTTAAATTACATTATTAAGAGACAGGGGAAGATTAATGTGGAAAGTGAACTTAGATATAAGCAAATTAGTGTACAAACAACAGTAATTAAATATATTTTATCTGTACTTGTAATCCTGTTCATTTAGGGACACCAACATAATAAAAAGGAAATGCTGACAAAGGATGTCACAGGGATACAGCTACAATGTAGCAAAAAAGACTAAATATGACAGATGTAAAATTTATTTAAAGTTCTGAGTTGAGATAACAGTTTGCAAAGAAAGTAGATACATTAGAGAGTATTGCACAAAATGCAGTTGTTGCACATCAGATGTGTATCTAGAAGGTTATATGTTGTAACCAAAAGTATGTATAAAAAAATAAAAGAACTCTACAGCTGTTCCCCTATGCACTTCAGAAAGGGACATGTTATTGTCATTTGTTGTCACTTGTAAAAATAGCAAAACTATTGTAAAATTAAAATAATGTTAGCAAAGCATGTGTTGTACGTTAATGTAAATTATACAATAGCTTATACAGTTATAAAATCTAACTGCATATTTTCCACTATAAATTACCTGAGGCATGCTCAGCAAAGTATGTTAAGTTATTATATTGAGAATTCCTAGCTACATTTATGTTGCAGATGTGTGGAACCAGTCTGCAATTGTAATGTATGCTGTTAGAGTGATCAAAGGTAATAAATTACATCCACATGACTGATGTTATAACATGCATAAAGGTTAAAGATTTGTAAGGCTTTCCATGCCTTATGCGTGTGAAGGAAACAATACCGATATTGTTATGGCAGTGTACACACATGTGACAGTGTGGAAACACTGCAAAGAATCGCAGACACCTCTGCAATTATCCCAGTAATGTTAATTGATGCAAAAAGGCATTTGTTGTAGCAACCTGCATGTTGTGAGTGGCAGAAAGTCTGTGACTGTTTATGCATGCTTTGTATGTATGTAGCAAAATACAGAAGGACATGACACATACAGAGAAGTGGGTAATTTCTGAGGCACATACCTGTCCCTCCAATATTTATTTATTTATTTTTATTTTACATTTGTTGACCGGGCTAGTCTGGCTGGATACATGTCCATTTTCAGCACAGGCCCGAGGAGAAAAGCTCCACTATATACTAGTACATAATAATGATAAAAATAAACAAAAAAAAGCACAATAAGATAGAAATTATAAGCATGTAAAGAACTATTCCCAAGTAGCAAAGTAACAGTGCAAAAGTAATATATAAAAACTAAACATATTGTGAGGATTTCTATTACAAAATCTTTGGAAGAGTAATTAAAGAAGAAATAAAGCAAGTAACTCACACAAGACTCTATTCAACTATTTACAGTATTAACAATTTTGATAGACATTTGTGTCAGGGCACTAGTTTTAAGAAACAGATTTCATCAGCTGGGTGATTTAGATACAAGGTGAGATGATAGGTTACAGTAATATAAAGAGAAGAAAATATAAGGGAAAAGTAATATCCAAGTGGATGGTAGGTGAAGTACAGAGGGGGGTAAAGGTAGTGATAGGGACATGAGGAAGAGTAGTGAAAAGAGTTGAAAAGAGACAATATGTTTTGTTTCTGTCAGATTAGGTAATTCTAGTACTGTTTGTTTTGCAAATGCATAGCAGATCCATCAGGGCTGGATTGGAAAATGCCTTGTAGGTTATTCATGGATTGACCCTCAGTAGTATATAGAAGACTGAGTACAGGGACAGGGTTTTGAGGTGTTCCTCATAGGACGTATTATTTACACCCTGTATTCTTAAGTAAGGAACCTCTGTGGCTGGCCACTCCAGCTATTGCAAATGACTGGTCAGGTACATGCTGAAAAGTGCATTCTACTTGATTATTGGCCTAATGAGGACTGAATATAGTCAGATTGTGATGTCCATAGATCTAGATGCCATGCCCTAGCTTATAAGTTGTGCCATGTAGAAGGATTTTCTCACTACCATGGACACATGGTGATCAAAGTTCAGGTTACTGTCAACTTGAGTTCCCAAATTCCTTACTACTGGGTCTATTTTTAAAAAAGTGTTATCAATGTTGTAATTTGCAGGGACAGTCATCTTCTCAAAGGGTGTGATTATGCATTTTTGCATTGAGTTTTAGGTCATGGTTCTGTTTCCAAATATTTGCCTATGTCAAACCCTCCTGCAGGATATCTGTATTCAACGATTGCACCCAGCTTGCAGCGATCAGCAAATTTTGTCAGCCAAAGGCCATCTATATTTGCCTTAAAGTCAGAGAAGCATATTTCAAACAGAAGAGATCCCAGATCTGAGACCTGTGAGACACCACTAGTAACAGGCCTCTTGGTGGAGGATGATTCCCCTATCCTAAATTCATGTGTCCTATCTGTGAGCCATTTGGCTACACATCAGGTGACATAAAGATTTATGCCTAAATTATAAGTTTGTTTATAATACCCGAGTGAGGTATTGTGTCAAATACCTTTGCCATTTCAAGGTAGACACTATGTACCATTTTGCCCTCATCCTTGGCTCTATTGACCTACTCAAATAAGTCCACTAAGTTTATTAGACATGACCCGCCCTTGACGAAATCAAACTGGGATGGGTCCAGTGTTTAAAGATTTCCTATGCCATTGTTTCTCAGGTCCACAATAATTCTTTCCACAGTCTTGCATAATAGGTAGGTCAAACTTATGGGTCTGTAGTTCCCTGGGTCTGTTGATGATCTGCCTTTGTAGACAGAATTAGTCATTCTGGTGATGAGACCTATCAAGGAGATCTCTCTTATTAATACAGCTCAGCACATTTTCATAAGTTTCAGCCTGCCGTACCTTCATTTTTAACTTGTGCACACATGTTCAAGTTCAGACATTAAAATATATGTGTTCCTAAAGCCTTCAATGAAAGGTTAAAATCTCAACAGTTTTCTCTGATGATATGAAGTAGTGTCATCTGTGCCAAGTAGTGTAGGGAAGTGCATGTGTAACATATGCCAGCATAGCTATCTGGAATTTTGTAAAGGATTTATGTAATTTGTCTATCACACTGATGTGTACAGATGTTTGTGTTAGAAATGTATTTCTAAAGTTGCTTATGTTAAAAATGCATCAACAATGGGTCTTGCTGGACAGAAAAGAGATATACACGTATGTCACCGGTATTATAACTGAATAAATGCATATGTTTTAAATGAGAATTCTGGAAGGGAAGAGGTTAATCTCAGTCCAGCTAATTTTGAAAAAAATAGATTGAAAATTAAATGGGTTAGTTTAGGCCATAAAGATTTTATTTTACAGGTCTAATTGCAGCCACAGACAAAAATGTCTGGGAACACCAGGACTAAGAATCTTACTGTATTGTCCTTAGAGGTGAACTAATTAAAACTATGTAAGGGTGGAAGTTTCTGAAATTGTTTTATAGCTTTCAGATGCTGCAACAAATCTTAGCAAAGCTCTGTGTGTGTATTGTACCAGAGTCAGGTGATCAGATGTGATGTCATTCTATAACCAGAACTGAAATTATGTTTTAGATATTAGTGGGAGATATGATGGAACTCCCACAGCAGCACTTTGCTTCCAGAACCTGGCAGGAAAGATCTCTCACAGATATCTCACACAATACACCTCATCTTGCCTTGCTGTAGTACGCAATTCAACACTCATCATCTTGCCTTCCCATAGCAAGTAACTTAACTAGAGAACAGTAATTCTTTAGTCAGTCAGTAAAATATAATGAGATTAGTTAAGTATTGTTTTTCTGCATCTGTGTGAATCTTTCCAGCTGTGTTATTTTTTATATGTCCTGGCTGAAATTCTGGTGTTTATTGTAACTAAATATTCAGTATTCTCATGTTTTCTATTTTATTTATTATTAAATATTTTTATACCTTTCATTCTGGCTGGTATTTTAGAGAATACGTTTAGCATCTTAAGAGTACTTATGCTTATTTTAGTGACACTGTAGCTGCTCCTGAAAGCCTTGCTATCTCAATATTCTCTACCACAAACTCTACCATTTGTATTAGTATTAATTTTACTCAGTATAATTGGGTACCCTTGTAAGAGCCTTAGAGTAGCTGACCAGTGGCAGTGTAATTACCTTACAGTCTGAGCAGAAGTGGCACAGCTGGTAAATCTGTGCCAGCCTTTCCTGTGTGTGTGTGTGTGTGTGTGTGTGTGTGTGTGTGTGTGTGTGTGTGTGTGTGTGTGTGTGTGTGTGTTTGTGTGTGTGTGCATATATAAATCAAATATGCAAGTGTGTGTCTCATCTACTTGGAACAGGGACACAGAGCTCCAAACTGATCAGTGTTCAGTCTTGCTTGGGGCCTGGAGACAGAGAGAAAGAGAGAGAGAGAGAGAGAGTCCAGCCCCATGTTTGAAGGGTACTCCCTGTGGGGTCTTAAGGGAAATTATGCTTGATGCAAAGAGCTGCATCTGAAAATATTGATTACTGGCCCAGAGTAGGGAAAATTACATATTGGTGGCAGCTGGATAGGATATTAATTGAACCTCAGTAGTCTGTGGCAATTGTCACTGAAGGTGTGTGTATTCGCCACAGCCACAAGGTAAACATACAGAGTTTCGTTTTTGCAACAGTTTTATTTATTTTTGTTAGTTTAGTTTAGTGAGGAAAAGCAGGCAAAGATGTCAGCAGAGGATTATGGCAAGCTGACAAAGAACCAATTGGCCAAGATGTGTGAATCCAAAGGACTGGTGCATGCCAACCTGACTAAAGAAGAACTAATTTCAGCCTTAATCACAGCTGCAGCACGGACCAGCAACCAGGAAGACTACCAGTCTGATGATGGTGATGTGCAGCCTTCAGAAACAGGACAGATCACCTTTTCCTCAGAGGACTTAAAAACCCATCTGTAGTTAAAGAGACTTGAACTGGAGGCCAAACATTTGGATTTAGAATCAGCATACAGACTGTGGCATTTAAAGGTCAAACAGAATGAGAGACTGCTGTGTTTGGAGGCCAAAGAAAAAGAGAAACAGTGTCAACATGAGAGGGAGATGCTGACTCTTTGTCAGGGTCATGAAGGTAATGGGGAAGGGAATAGCCAGACCCCAGAAGCAATAAAGGTCAGTAAATATCTTCCACAGTTTACAGAGGGTGATAATCTTGATAGTTTTATTCATATATTTGAAAGAGTATGTAAAACGTATAATGTTGACCAAGGGCTCTGGGTATGGTTCTTGCGCCCCCCCCACCTTACTCCATGGCAAAGCTGTGACTGCTGTTTCTAAATTGCTTGATGCTGATTGTCTAAACTATGATAAACTTAAACAATGTTTTAAGTTAATGCCTGAAGCTTACAGAAAAAAAAGTTTTGTGAGCATAGACACAAGGCAGATAAAAGTGTATGTGATGATATTGCTGAGTTAAGCACTTATTTTCATAGGTGTATGGCAGGGTTTCAGGTCACCACTTTTGAAAGGCTGGCAGATCTTTTGCTGATGGAACAAGCCCTTAGTACTTTGCCTGAGAACAGAATAGTCTGGTTAGCAGACCAGAAGTGTAACTCTGCAGATGAGCTGGGAAGAAAAGGGAATCTCTACTTCGCAAACAGGGCACCACTGCACAAGAAGGAGATACCCATTGCTGCACATGGATATAAGGGAACCCCTGTAGGCAGCCTAAACCACCCTAACAGAGTCCACCAGTAACATGGGGAAGACACTAGTTCAGGTACACAGCCAGGATCAAGGGTTATATGTTTTAAATGTAATCAGAGGATACAAGTGTCCACTGAAGTAAGGTGGAGAAAAAAAGGTGAGGGAGCCAGCAAGTGGGAATAACAATATGCTAGTGGCAAGTTGTATGGAGACAACAGCGATACTAAACTATCACCAGGGTTTGTATCCTATCTTAGTGGATGGAAGACAGGCCACTGCTAAGGGAGACATTGCCTCTGACATAACCATTGTGAGGCCTGCAGTAGTTTAAAGAGGAGCAGTACTGGCTTGGGCAGTTCACTCCAGTCAGAGCTTTAGGAGGGAACCCATTTCAAATACCTTTGGCCAGGGTTCACCTTGACTGGGAGGGAGGAAAAGAAAGCAAGCAGGTGAGTGCATTTGAGGATATCCCTGCAGATGTCTTGATAGGGAATGATTTTGATATTGCAGTTACATGCAGTCAGGCTTGGAGACAGGCATGTGGGTTTGGTAGCCTGGGGGAGACCCAGATAGACTCTACAGCTGAAGTTGTGGAAGGTGATGTGGCTATTTCTGGGAGGGAGCTACCCTGTAGCAGTGAGCCTGAAAGTAAGCCACAGTTGCTAGTAGGTACTGATGTTCCCATGAACAGGGTGACTGCAAGGAAAGAGGTGAGTGATAGCACCCAGACTGACAGTAAGGCACAGTTGTCAGAAAATACCAGGCTTCCTGTGGAAGGATAGCTGGGAAGAGTCTCAAAGTTAGAGTTGAGGCAGGCTCAGCTTTCAGACCCTACCTTACTAGGCTTGAGTGAGGTAGCCAAGAAGGCACCTGATTCTCAAGGAAAAGTGGAGTCTGTATGCTGGAAAAAAGGACTACTGTATAGAGAGTGGACCGCTGAGTGAAAGCTAGAAGATGAGGTAATACAGCAGTTGGCAGTGCCCAGAGCCTACAGTTTGGCATTTCTAGCCATAGCCCATGATATTCCTTTTGCAGGTCATATGGGCATAAAGCATACCAAGAGATGTATTATGCAAAATGTTTATTGGCCTGGGATTGCAAAGGATGTAACAGGGTACTGCAGGACCAGTGAACAGTGCCAAAAGGTCGGCAAGACAGGAGACAATGTCAAAGCTCCTTTGATGTCTTTGCCTGTGATTGAAGAGCCATTTCAGAAGGTAACTATGGATATTGTGGGGCCTCTGAGTACCCTTAGTTCCACAGAGAAGAGGACCCCAAAGGCCTATCAAGCAGGTCCCTTACAGTGTGCCTGAGTGACTCAGACAGACTCTGAGGGAGGAGATACAGAAAATGTTGGAACTGGGGGTAATACAGGAATCAAGTAGTCCCTTGGCCACTCCAGTTGTGCTAGTACCAAAGAAAGATGGCAGCACCAAGTTCTGTGTGGACTATAGAAAACTAAACAGTCACACAGAGCCAGACGCTTACCCCATGCCTAGGACAGATAAAGACTTAGAACAGCTATGTGGAGCTAAATATCTGACCACTATTGATCTGATCAAGGGCTATTGGCAGGTGGCCTTGACTCCCACCACTAAAGAGAGGTCAGCTTTTGTGACTCCTTTTGGATTATATGACTTCACGAAGGTGCCCTTTGGAATAATAAATGCCCCAGCAACCTTCCAGAGGCTGGTAGATCATATCCTAGCAGGAGCAGGAGATTATGCCCTTGCTTACCTGGATGATATTGCTATAGCAACTTCAGCTTGTTATGGATGTCCTGGGAAGACTGCAAAGGGCAGGGTTGACCATTAAGCCCGGAGCCCAGTAAGTATCAGGTGGATATGACAGAAGTCTCCTACCTGAGACATAGAGTGAGGAATGGTAAGATCAGGCCAGAACCTGTCAAAGTGCAAGCTACTCAGGTGTGGCCTGCCCCTGTTACCAAAATGCAGGTGAGGGCATTCCTGAGGACAGTGGGGTACTATAGAGAGTTTGTTCCCAATTATAGTACAATAGCTGCTCCCCTCACAGACCTGATTAGGAAAAACAGGCCAGATAAGGTAGTGTCAACCCCAGCCTGCAAGCAGATATTCCAAAAGCTTAAAGGGTTTTTGGGAGGACTCCCTGTGCTAGCCAGTCCAAATTACAGCAAAGAATTTGTTGTGCAGGTGGATTCTTCAAACCATGGGGTGGAGGCTATACTCAGCCAGCTTTCCTCAGAGTGAGAAGAGCATCCAGTAGTATATCTCAGCTGTAGACTCCAACCCAGGGAAGAATGCTATGCTGTTGTAGAAAAATAATGCCTAGCTATAATATGGGCACTGCAGAAACTTCAGCGCTATCTATATAGAAGGAAATTCACACTGGTTACAGACCACAATCCCTTAACATGGCTATATCATGCCAGCCAGGAAAATGCCAAGTTATTAAGGTGGAGCCTAGGGTTGCAGGCATATGACATGACAGTGCAGCACCATAGTGGAGTCAGCAATGCTAATGTAGACGGACTCTCAAGACATGGTATAGGTTAATATGTTCCGAGACAGGCCCATTTTTAAGTGATGTTTTTCCAGGGTCACTTGAAAAACTAGCTTGAGTCTTCAAAGGAGGGAGAGCAGTGATGATTTCAGGTAGTGCCATCTGTGCCAGGGAGAATAAGTCAGTTCATGTGTAGCATAAGCCAGCATAGCTAGCTGTAGTTTTGTAAAGAATTCTATGTCATTTGACTATCCACTGATTTATACAGATGCTTGTGTTAAAAATGTATTTGTAAAGTTGCTGGTGTTAAAAATGCATCAACAGTGGGTCCTGCTGGACAGAAAAGAAATATACATGTATTGATAGTATTGTAACTGATTAAATGTATATGTTTAACAGAGAATTCTGGAAGGGAAGAGGTTAATCTCAGTCCAGCTAATTTTGAAAAAAATAGGTTGAAAATTAAATGAGTTGGTTTAGGACACATATATTTTATCTTACAGGTCTGATTGCAGTCACAATCAAAAATGTCTGGGAAAACCAGGGCTAAGAATCTTACTGTATTGTCCTTAGGAGTGAACTAATTGCTACTCTGGAAGGGTGGAGGTTTTTGAAATTGTGTTATAGCTTTCAGATGCTGCAACAGATCTGATCAAAGCTCTGGGTATATATTGTACCAGAGTCAGATGACCAGCTATGATGTCATTCTATAACCAGCAATGAAATGGTATTTTAGATATTAGTGAGAGATATGATAGAACTCTCACAGCAACACTTTGTCTTCCAGAACTTTATGGGAAAGATCTCTCACAGATATCTCACACAACCTCACACTTAATCTTGCCTTACTGTAGTAAGGAACTCAACACTCATCATCTTGCCTTGCTGTAGTAAGTAACTTAACTAGGGAACATTAATTTTTTAGTCAGTCAGAAAATATAGTGAGATTAGTTAAGTATTGTTTTTCTGCATCTGTGTGAATCTATCCTACTGTGTTAATATCTCCTGTGATAGAAACTCTGTTGTTTATTGTAACTAAATATTCAGTATTCTCATGTTTTCTTTTTTATTATTTATTACGAAATATTTCTATAACTTTCATTGTGGCTTGTCTTTTAGAGAATGCATTTAACATCTTAAGAGTACTTGTGCTTATTTTAGTGACACTGTGGCAGCTCCTGAAAGCCTTGCTGTATTGGTCAAACTCTACCATTTGTATTAGTATCAATTTTACTCAGTATAAGTGTTTACTCTTGTAAGAGCCTTAGAGTAGTTGACTGGTTGCAACATAATTACCCCCTTAGTTTGAGCAGAGGGAGTACAGCTGGTAAATCTGTGCCAGCCTTTCCCAGGTCTGTGTGTGTGTGTGTGTGTGTGTGTGTGTGTGTGTGTGTGTGTGTGTGTGTGTGTGTGTGTGTGTGTGCATGTGAAAATCAAATATCCAAGTGTGAGTGTCAGCTACTTGGAACAGGGACACAGAGCTCCAAAGTGGTCAATGTGGAGTCTTGTTTGGGGCCTGGACAGAGAGAGGGAGAGAGAGAAAAAAGAGAGAGAGAAAGAGTCGAGCCCCTCTGTGCCCTTAATTGAAATTGTACTTGGTGCAGAGGGTTGCATATGAAAATACTGTATGTATCCACTTTTGTTCCTAGTGGCCATCCCTCACCGGTGTCAGTGATGAGGACTGGGGCTCCTTGATTACTTGTCTGGAGTAGGGGCCATCACAATTTCATTGCCAAAACCCAAGACTGAATGAGGTATCTTTAAGATCTTCTGTCTGACACTCTTCCAACTGAACTGTTTTGGCTAATTTTACGATCATTTTGATTACTTACTGTGCATTGTGCTAAACAACACACATCTAATACATCACTTTATTAGGCATGCTGATAAGGAAGTACAGGAAAGACTACAATAACATCAATTGCCTAAAACAAAACCAGAAGAAAGCACTATAACACAGGCCCATTCACACTTTGTGATAATTTTGCAGCATTGTACACATTAAGAAATAATGGAATAAGACCTCATCTCCTTTAAAGCCCTATAGTGTGAACAAAATAATAAATGTATGCCTAAATGCTTGCATGAAGTCATGCAGTACAGATCATTATTTTTGTGGAAATAAATAATGCCTGTGAACAATCACCAACATACTCAGCAGTTGCATCTTGCCAGACTCAAACATATGCTGAGGTCAGATCTCATGGAGAGAGATTATTTGACCACTGATGCCACAGACAGATATATATCTGAAATGGCAAAAGAAAACACTTGAAAGGATTACATGAGTATTATATTGTAATGGTTATGGCTCTCCTAACATGGAGTGTGAGACCAAAAAAAGATGTCTCCCTTACTGTGACATATCTACAGTCTTGGGCTAAGCTAAGCCTGCCTGCTACAACTGTCTGACAGACAGACCTTATAGGATTCAAACCCCTACCACTCATGCTCCACACTCTACAGAGCTGTGTTGTAACTGCATTTGCCAGAGGAGACAGTAACAGAGGTTATCACAAAAAACACACTTCAAGGTGTAAAGTAAGAAAGATTTTTGATGTCCATTTATCCAATTCAAGTTATTCTGAGGGATCAAAAGGATGTAGCAATATTCCAATTTACACAACTATGATTTACCAATATTATTGTTGGTTAGCTAAGCCACTCTTGTCTGTCCATATTGTTTTGGACATATACGTTCCAAGATTTGAACCACTGGCTATTTGTGTGCACATGATATAAAAGTCAGCGTTAAGTCATGTACCACAGAAGAACTCTCACCCCCAGCAACACAGAACACATACTTGACCAGCATGAAATACATTTTGTGTTCAGAGGGCTTTGTTAGAAATAAAACTGGATAGAAATAATTTGATGCAGTATTTTATGTGTCATGCCAGTACAATCACATTATGTTGTTTTCTGTAGTTGAACAACTGCCAATGTAAATCCACAGTCTACTGAACTGTGCATTAGCTGCATGTGTCATAGACAAATTCTGACCTCAGCTGTGAGACATATTTTAAGACATGATATTATCATTATGGTACAAAGCAAATGTTTATTTATTTATTTATTTATTTCAGTTTGATGATCGGGGAAGTCCACTGGGCCTAAAAAGAGACCATTTTCAGTGGATGCCTGGTGAGAAAAGCTCCAGTAACAATGACAAATATATTAGCATATACACATGCAAAACAAAGAAGTTATACATCTTTATACAGCATTCTACAGTAAAAAAAATCTACATTCTACAACAATAATAATAAAATCTAGCAACTGTACAGTCTAAGAGTCATTAACAGTGAATTATAATTGAAATGTTGCATTTGACAATAATAGTAGCAAAAATCTGCACCAAAAAAAAAGCAAAAAAAGTTTAAGCCAAAAGTAATGGAAGAACTCTCACCCAATATAATTATATACATCAACACTATGATGGATGTAATTAATGCACAGCAGTAGACTAACACACTGATACTATTCAGTTATAGATGATTTTGAACACCTAGCTCACAGCACAAGCTATAGCATATTGTTTCAACTGTACAAGCCAGAGGAGAAGCTCCAAACCTGGGATAGGGTGTATTTGAAGGCATTGTCTCCATCTTCTCACTGCAAGGCATACATGCGCTTTCAAACTGATTGAAAGAGTGGTATGATCTGTCTCTTTGTCACAACATATTGCATGATGGTAGGTGTATCCAGCAACATGTGTTGCATAATGCAGTCATCCCTGTGACATTAGCAACACAATCATGCACAATGCATATATAATCCCAATTCAAATTCATTTCTTATTAAGCCAACAAGCTGCAGAACATTGTATCATTTCCTAAGATGATAACCTAGAGAACACTGCATAAATCACAAGCGCCACAGGAGACACTTGTTTACAAGTGTGACAGTTCACATTTGAAAGGATGACATAATCATTGGTTTCACAGGGCGATGTGTGTGCTAAAAGGGTCCAAAAGTGATGAGAGAACACACTACAATTGCAAAGCTAGACTTCTTATCTGTAGGTTAAGCTATTCTTACCTAGCACAAGAGAAACTCACACACTCACAGTAGTCATTCACTGCTGGATTCAAACCACCTATTATTTAGTTACACAATCAGGAGAACAAAGTATAAATAGCAAGTGCCACAGCAGAATTGTAATACTAAGATAGTTTCCATTTGAAAGCATTACATTTTCAGTGTGTTGCATAAAATGGGTTTTGTCTAAAATGCAGCAAAATGGTGTGGAAGCCTGCTCTCTGTGTAAATGTATAGTAAATGGAGATATATACAATGGATCTTTTGATGGAGCTAAGTCTACCTAACAGTGCACAGACATTGTCATAGTATTTACACAATGCTGGCTTTGAACCACTTATCTATCTAGTAACACAATCAAGAATACACAGTATTAACCATGTGCAACAGGGGAAGTCTTTTAATGCGAGTGCAACACAGCGCACATTTGAAAGCATGTCCTCATCACTGTGTAGTAGAACAAATGTTAGTGTTAAAATTGATGTGGGTGTACACTCCCAGTGTAAATGTTTCTTCTCAGTGGAAGTCTACACATCAAATCTGTTGTTGAAATCATACTTACCTGGCACTAGACAAACACACACATGTTCAACACTGTTGGATTTGAGCCACCTTCCACAGATCTATTATTGCACAATCTAGTTTACACAGTAAAAGCTGCAAGCATCACATAAGAAGTTTAGCTAAAGACATAAGAAAGTACACTTTAGAAAGGATGGCCTCATCATCAGTGTGTTGCAGAGAAGATGTCTATAGTAAAAGTGGAAGAAATTCATGGCAGAGCTCTCTCCAAGTTTAATGTTTTGCCTCAGTAGAAGTGTGCTGTGAATTCAGTCCTACCTAGCTTATATATGGATACACACACCCATGATAGTCGGTCATCACTGTATTCTAACATGTTCCTAGCCAATTATATAATCCAGACTACATTGCATCAGCTGCAAGTGCCACATGCACATTTGTAAGGATTACCACATCAATGTGTTGCAGAAAAGCTTGTGTGCATTACATGTTTGAGTGAAAAGGCATGTGTATTGACAAGCAGAAATGTGTTGATCACAAGTAATTGCATACTTCTCAGATAACTTATCTATCCTGTCATTCATGTACATTGCAGTACTGTGGGCAACATGTAGCTGTTTCACAGTATGATGTATTGATTATAATTACACTTGTGAACTGGCAGATTGCCAATCAAGCATTTCTAAGTGTTCAGCTCAGAATGATTGTATGTAAACAGTACTCATTTGATGAGTCATTTTCAGCATTTCCTCATGTTTGGACAATATGCACTGTAAATGCAAATTGACAGGTCAAAATATGGCAGTGTACTGTTTAATACCACTGAGGCAATTTGTGTGAAAAGGTCCCACACTATTGCACATCATTTGTATGTCTATATGTGTTGGACTGCAGTCGTAACCTCGAATAATGAATTGTTTAGCCAGCATCACAGTTAACTCCACATATCTTGAGTACTACAGCTCATTACAGCATCGAAAAGAAAATGCAAGCCACTCACATCACTTTCTTTTTTCAGAATTGCTCACAAGTGCACCACTGACAAGCTCATTTGTGCAACTGATGGCAAAGTATTAGTTCATGAAAAATACATTTTTGAGGTTTTGAACTTGCGGTGCTCCATGTCAACATTCATAAAAATAAGGAGTACAGACATAGAAACAATTCTGATTCTGATCAAATTCAGAACAGATATGTGTTACATTAATGTTTTGTGTGTCAAGATTTAACATGACATAACATAACACCCATTTGTCATGATAATCGCAGTGAAGAAATCATTATATGGATAATATAGGTGCATAGTTAGACAGCCCTCATACCTAGCGACTGTCCATTTATTTGAAGCATGTTGTATGGGTGTTTATACAATTCTTTGTGTTTATATGACATCAGTGAGTAATACAGTCTCTAAATGATGACAGACATGCTAGTGGCATAATTAAAAGACTTCAGAAAATGCATGGAAATGCAACTTAATTCATCCTATCACCTTATGTGTGCATAGCTGTAATATTTTTCAGATGTGCCTAGTGCACTATGCTTGTTAACACATAAAGCCTTGATGGCACAAAATGTGTTGCAGTTATTTCTGAATAGGTATGAGCATTTTGGTCCTGATTATTAAACACATTAGTGACCAAGCATGTTAATTCTGGTGGATTCCTGGACTATAGAAAATCTATGAAGCAATGAAGTTTGTATGTAGCATTCTTCATCATAGTAGTTACGGCTGCAACATTCCATGTGGTGTACATTCAACCTGCAGCCTGTTAAACACATTATAACAATTGTCCACTTGAAGTGCTGTCAACCTGTCTTTCCATAGTGCAGCAAGGCTAAGCACAGTAGCATGAGGGGCAGCACACTAATGTGGCCAAAGGCAAAAACTCGCTAGTTTTTGCCATAAGACTTGAAATGCCATTACCTGTCAGCTATACTTGCTACTTAGTGCCAGGCATTCTACAAATGCTGAAGACAAGGAATGTTGAAACAGGAAGGGAGAAAAGAGACAGAGATTGGTAGACAGAGATAGAAACATAGCAAGGGTTTTGGTTCTGTGCCATTTCTAGCTATCTTTATGATGTGTTACTCTTTGTTTTTCCATCATAATAATTCTGTCATGCTCAATGCAGTAAGATTTCCAATAAGGAGCAAGCAGGGGTTGGAGAGTGGAAGCATGAATAAGACACCAGCAGGATAATGTTGAGTTACTAACATATGTAGCCAACAGTTACACACACAATAAAAAAATATTTAAACCAATTAAATAATTGCTTGACACACTTCTGGATCTGAACCCTTGATACAATGCAAAAAGAAGTCTACAGATCAGAAAATGGTCTCATCACACCATATAGGAACTTATACTTCATAAAGAAAAGCTCACACTTTTGAAAGGTCAATGATAAAAGATTTGAGAAAGGGGGATAAAGGAGAATGTAGGCATCAGGCTTCATCACAGTAATGACAATTGTATCATCACATATGGTATAAATTACATCCATCAGCCTAAAAAATATGTTAGAGTAATTGTCTCACAATAGTGCTATCAGTCTGTATTTCTATAGTGCAGCAGAGATGAGCACATTTGCCCAAATGTATAATTACTAGTGCGTGGGATTGCAATAAGTCAACAGTTTTTGACATGGGATGAGAAACTCCATTTTCTGTCGCTCAGTAATGGTGTGTGATACCAAACATTGTGCAAAAGCTGAAGACAAAATAAAAGGCTTTTTATGGGCCATTTTTGTCCATGTGCATTGTGTGTGATTCTATTTTTCAGAATATTACATGTGTGAAAAAGGGGTATATGATAGTTGAGAAAACTGGGGCAAGGAGAGGATTGGATACAGGAAGGATAAGGAATGTGCAGGATAGTGGTGGGCATACCTCACAATCTCTTAGCTCAAGAAATCTTGGAAAAGCCTAAAATAATGGGGGAAAAGGCCACAGAATAGGGACAGATTAAACTTAGAAAGTTTATGGAATAAAAAGTTTTGAGTTATATTGTATTTTCAGAAAGCTATAAAGTCTGAAACTCAAATACGTGTCATTATTTATTGACTTCAATCTTCACTGAGTTACCCCCCCAAAAAAAACACAAATTTTATGAGGTACAGAACAAAAATATAAGGCAATAATCTGAAAACTCTGCAAAATCTGGACAGTTGAGAGGTATGGTGGTGTTTCAGTACCTAAGCTATCCAATTCTTTACAACATAAATGTCGATTTGTGAAAAGAATTTGATTAATTTGGATACTCACCACATTGGGGCTGGGTGACAATAACAGAATAATGCTGTATGGTCAATTGGACTAAATCAAGTGAGTCAAGTAGACATGTAAGCAAAGTGGTCAGCTATGTGTGGGATGTATTTATTTATTTATTTGTTTGTTTGTTTTTGAGAGAGGATTGTTCAGGAAGGATTTTAGGAATAAAAGAGCAAGGTAGGTCAGGTAGGTTAGATAGCAGGCATAGTCAAAACATTCAAGGCAGACATAGAAGGTGAGGGACACAAAAGGTTGGGGGACACCATGAATGGGGATAGGTAGGGGTCATCGGAGATGCATCTGCATCGAGCTTGAGCACAGCAAGAATCTTATCCTTACCCTCTGAACTGTCATCTCTGTCTCCTGTAGCAGTTTCTGGGTCAGTGCTGGATGTGGCATTGACTGTGTTGTTCAATACAGGACCTTTTCTAGTCTTCCAATTTAGGCAACATGGCCCCTCCCTGTGATGCCCTCCACTAGCCTTGGCAGTTACTGACAGGTGAAAAAAATATTTACTTTCAGTGCTATTCTCTGTGGGTACCATTGTACCAGCAGCCAGGGCAGAGCTACCTGATACAGTTAGAGCAGGTAATGCAGGAGTTGTAGAGGCCAAACTGACAGGCTGGGATGCAGATGTGCTGGGTATTTGTGCTGCTTGTAGTGACACCACTGCAGCCACCTGTTAAGGTACGGTGGGCCAAACCCCAGTGGTCACCATAACTCCCTGTACTGACAGTCATTTGTGTTGTATCAGCAATGTTTACTCACAAAATAAATAAAAGTGATAGGGTTGGGAGAAAGAAAACATGGATAATCACATCAATGACACCAGATTAATATGTCAACATAACTATGTTAACCTTTGCCACATTCAGATATGATGCAAAGGCATTAAGGTGTCAAAAAATAAATCAGTCTCAGTGCTATTATAAATAATATAGAAATAGTTATTTGACTATGGCATACTGAATATATGCATTCCAGATAAATAAATCCAGTTACAAAAATAGAATGTTTAATGTTATTCAATATTGCAACAAATAATGTTTGCATACTATCCTGTAATAAAAATGTATTGCTGCCCTTGGGAATTGAATATACACACACAATTAAGTTGGCTTACTCATTAGGTAATACAATGATCAAGGTCTAATGGAGCATGTATGTATACTTTATATAAAGGTTAGGTATTCCATCTCAAGCACATATGGACTGATGCCCTGAAAATTATGATCTTACTTGCATTCATACCTGATCTATACTTAGCCTGTACCTGTCTGAGGTGAGCCAATCTTTCCTGTTGCTTATCTCTGTTCTGAATAATCACTTCAGTAGCTGTACAGAACAGAAAAAAGGCAAAACATAGAAGCATAATAAATAACCGCATTGGCTGGTAAATCCATGGTATATTATTGACTGATGATGCATCACTATACTTACACAATTCAGGGGTGATTGCAGTCCTAAATTCAGCCTCCCATTGGCTCAGGTAGTCTTGCTTGCACCTCTTCATGCCACTACAATAGTGATTACACTGTTACCCAGTTCTTGAAATGTCAGTTGCACTGCAGATAGCCTTGGCCAAACCATTCCAAGCTTCATCATTGTACTGATACCCTGTATAGTCCCCTTGCAGAAGCCTACAGTTGTAGTGCTTGATGAGGAGAGTCACAAAGATCATGAGCTCTTCTTCACACCACCTTAGGGCTCTAAATAGAACACTACTTTCACCTTTACCTGCCTTGCCTTCTAAAGGACATCTAGAGTTATATGTCTGAATTGGCACCTAGTTCACATCTTGTCTACACCAGCCTGTGCACAATGATACACAGCCTTGGCAACTGCATTTGTGCAACTGAAACAAAAATGGCTTGGCAAAGAAATCAGGAATGATTCCTTGAAAATGCAATGAAGGTGTAAAATAAAGCAGTTAGACTTGGCTTGTGTTTTGCTTACAGTTTTTACACATGTTCCACTGTAAAATCGTAAAAATACCTTATGATATTGGTTAAAATATACATTGTTGTTTGCAGGCAAACTGTTATGAATTGGTAAGTTGAGGTTGAGGTGTAACAATTTAAAAATGACAAGAGATCTAATTAAGACATGCATGTACACGTGCATCTTTCACTTGTCATAGTACGGTTTATGTTACATATATCTAAAAGGCAGTATTTTAATGTTAATAAATTTCATATGCATGGAGTTGCATGACCTGAATAAAACATGTTGGAATAGGTGCCATACATACATACATAATAATTAAATGTGGAAAGTCATATATTTAAAATAAATGCTGTGCAGATAATACCTACGCATGTGCATTTTAAATTAACTATCATCATTGTTAAGCTTAACATACTTTACACAGGTTATAGTTGACTTACGCACCAATCATTGCACACAGTTGTGTTGCAAATTTAATGTTTTAATAGTCAGTTTTACTTCATGTTCAATTCCTAATAAAAAATAAGTGTTACTACTTATTCTGACTCGCTCAGTAAAACTAGAAGTAATCTGGATGCGAGCCTTGCATTTACTCTGCTGTTTCTCCAAACTCACTGCATTAACAAAATCAACAAATGCACCATACAAACCTCCAACAAAATCAAACAAGCTCCATGTAGCACATTTCTTAATTTTGTTGGAATTTTAGAAAAGCAAACATTCTACTTTGGAGCTTTATTTATTTATTTATGCATTTTAGCATCACATTTCTGCTGGTGTATGTTTTTTATGGTTCGCTGCATTAATACCTTGAGCCACAGAGAAAGGTAATCTGTGGATGCATTTTCTTCTCTCAGTACTGTCAAGAGTGCTGATAGAAGCACAATGACGTCAGTCTCATTTGCACTACTGATGACAACCCAAATTATTTTTTTGAGTTTTTGCCTTCAGACATAAACCATTGTTGCACATTGCCAAGGCATCACAGAAATGCAGAAGGCAAACCATTAAAATGAATAAAATAAAACAAAAATACTAAAAGTAAATGGTATATCTAGCAATTGATACAGAATTTATGCTATTAGCATGACATAATCATTCTTTCCACGGTGATTGTCACATAATTTGTATTTTTGTTACAAATCATCAGGGTTTCAAATAATGGCAATTCTTGAGAAAGGAGCCACACAGGAGATTTAATAAACTAATTTCTGCCACATCATATACAAATGATAATGACATAGTTGCAAAGGAAATGTATTACTGTCATGATTACTACTTTGGAGATATGCATAATTAATCCACAATACATTATAAATAGTTCTGCATTCATAATGTTACTGAGTTTCTGTCCTCATTCTTGTCATTTTTATGTCATGCATGGCAAAAATTGGTATTACTACTACTATTAAGAATAGTTCAGTTTCTATCAACAAAACATGTATGTCACTGTGAAAAGTACCTTCAATTTATCAAAAGCTGGAACCAAACTCTATAGTACTGCGGCTGTCATACATGTGTTACTTCATTATCATACTGAGCCACAGAGAAAGTTACATAATGACTGTCTTTTTACCAGCAGTACTAAGTAGTTTTAGTAGTATATATATATATATATATATATATATATATATATATATATATATATATATATATATGAAAATGTTATTTCAATTAAATATGATCAGTGTTATGCTTAAAGTTGATTCCCACAGATGGTAGTAAAGGATTTAATATTCATTCAAATAGTTTGGTTGCTCAATTCATAATAAAAATTATGTGACACTACTGATTCTGACCCCCTAAGAAAAACTGTCTTTAGTCTAGACTTGAATCAGGGATTGCCTCTGCTCTTTCTCCAAAATTAATGTATTATCACCTTGAACCACAGAGAAAGGTAGTTGAGAGGTGCATTTTCTTCATTCGGTACTGTCTTGAGTGCTGATGGAAATAGAAACAGGGCTATTTTCATTTGCACTACAGATGGTAATCCAAATTAAATTTCTGATTTTTGCCTTGGGAAGTGAACCATAATTTTATGAGGCAGAGAGACAGTAGAGCAAATATACTCAAACTTTGACATTCTAACACTTTACTTTCATGGAACAGTATGTCCATGTTATCAAGTTGTCCTTTCTCATTTGATATCTGCACTGTTTTTATATTTGTACCAGTTAACCTACCAAATCATGAGTATAACATCCCATGTGGTATATACCATACTAAGCACCTGTAGCAGTTAGAGAGAACTCAGAGGGTCTCCAGCATGTGCCTTACATGGACCAACTAAAGTCCTGGTCAGTATACTCTGTATTGTGTAAACTTCTTAGGGGAGACTTATGCCTGGCCTACAAAGAAACCCAAGACCCAAACCTAATGAACTTACTGCATATCCATATATCAAATGGGTCTGGGGCTACCCATTCCAGGGACTTAAATTAATGACCTGTGATTTAAATAGGACATGTTGGAGGGGCAAATGTATCTCCCAGTGAATGCCACATCTTTGGAACAGGCTTCCAATTCATGTGAAACAGAGCACCTGTATGACACTGTTCAAGAAGAACCTGGACGAGTAGTTGGGACACCATAAATTCTTATGAGGGATAGCACTCACAACCCTCGTGGACATGGGCAGTCATCATTAAAGGCAATCTTGGGTATTTACTACTACTTCTATGGTATTACATTGGGTTGAAATGGCTAGGTTTAAAATGAACTGCAGGTCGATAGCCTAGTAATCTCCTATGATCTTATGATCCTATGACACAGTGATGATAAATGTATGAAATACAAGAGTGTGCTCTTCTCTTTATTTTGTGAGCAGTAAGTGCATTTTGATACATTTGTTAAGTGATGTTATTATGCTTTGCATGTATTTAAATATGTCACATTTACCAATTAAGCACATATTCTTTTGTAAGTTTATTCTCACTGACACACTCTCTGTAAGTGTACAATAAAGAGGCAAGAGTGTTAAACACTTATTTATCACTACACTACTGCTATTGGGTCACACATGTAAGCCCTTAGCAAGCCCCACTTCTCAGTACTCAGTACTCATTCTTGTACTGCTGCAGCTTGTGCACAGCATGGTGCAATTCCTCAAACCATATTTACCTGCTTAGCACCACATGTAGATTGTGTCATTCATGAATGATAATGAGTTGACAATTGATTTAAATATTCATAGTGTCCAGAGGGGTAAATCTGCACTATATAAGCACAACCTGATACTAAGGAACTTGTGTTGTAATAAGGGAGACTTTGGATTCCTAACTTCTGAAATACCGCTGTTTGCTGCAATTACACTATTATTCCAACTTTTATACAGATCCTGTTAAGGTATTTGATGTTCCTTTACAAATAATTTATCTAAACACTTATGATGGCTTATATTTCAGATAACATTGCGGGGTGTCTGAAGTATGTTCATTTGTGTTGGTATAGAACGTATGGCAATTTCTATGTGAATTATCCTCAGCTAGTGTTACATGTCTATATAACAGCATTTCTCTGAGGATGTGAACACAAGTGGCAACATTCATATGTAACTACTAGCAATGTGAAGGTAAAATTTTACACCAACAACTTTGTTAAATTTGTTGTACATGACTGACATCAACAAATCTTATCCCAAATGTTAACAGTTTCATTTCTTACACCTCATTGTTAATGACGTTATCTATTAAAAGGTTACACATTTTTTTAGCTTTACCAGGTTTGTCACTGTGTTTTCTTCTTGGTGTGTGGGGGTTATGCTTATGTATTACATGTGTGTATTCATATAGAGCAAGAACTTGCAGAGCATCTCCTAGCATAGGGCAACTATAATACATAATGCATAGTATTGAGCAAATTAATATTTGTTGCATATATAAATAGTCATTCCTGACATTCCTGTACAGTTAAGCTGTGTCTTATCATACTGACATACAATACTTTGATACAAGGATAATGATTTCTATGTTTTTTATAGATTCATCACTTTCCTTGGTTAATGGTGGTGACACAGGTTGTGTCTTCTGCTGCTCATAGAATACAAACATTACATGGGTAAGTAAATGCTACTAATTTTGCATGCATCATGGTTACTGTTTGTACTTGCTTAGCTTCTTAGGTTTTCACTTATGTATTGAGTGTGTTTGCTATCTTCTGCCTCTTAGACAGGACCATGGAATATTGTGCATGCCTATATCTGCCATGATCATCTTTGGCTGCTGGTTCTTCCCTAGACTCATCATCTGGTGTGTACTGGTCCTGTCTGTGGTGCTTGGATCTAAGATCTTTGTCCTTGTTGCAGTTGTTACCTGACAGTTATATTGTGCAACATAGCACATACTGTGAGGGTTCTAGCCAAGTTGCAAGGCACAACCAGAAGTGTCAAGACATTGCAACCTTGATTTAAGCAAGCCAAATACATGCTCAGTAATATTCCTGGTTTGAGAATGGACATCACTGTATCCTTGTTCAGTCATGTTATGTGGGTTTCTCATGGGTATCATGACCCAAGCTTCTAGTATATAACCTGCAGCCCCAATAGATGTCCTTATGCCTTGTGGAAAGTCATCCTTAAAAAACCTTGCATATAGGTCATAGGTGTACCATATGTGTGAGTCATGAAAACCACTAGGGTTACCCAAACACACATTGTATAGCATCCTTTGGGTATTATACACTGCCTGATACCTGACAGACTGATATCCTTTCCTGTTGATGCATATCCTTCCCTGTTCACCAGGTGAGGCTTTGATTTTGATGTGTGTACACTCTATGGCCACCAGAACCTCAGGAAGAGGGAAGTATGCTGTGGCATGGACATTTTGCAAGGTTGTAGCTCTCTCCTCTGAGGTACATGGAAATCAGATATGACCCCTTGCATGCACAGCATTGCATTTAGAAATTGATGTAATATTCTGGAAGCTGAGGCTTGTGACATCCCTAATATTTCATCTGTGGGTCACTGAAAAGTGCCTGTAACTACTAGACTTTATGCTACACATGCCTTAGTTTGCACTTGGATGGGTTCTCCATGATCTCCCTGGGGCTGCAGGTGAGGGCTGGAGAGGTTGTATATTTCCTCCAAAGTATTGCTGTCCAGCCTGTCTACAGTTTTGGTATCATGAAATCCATGATAAATAAAATGGTGTCTTAAGCCCCTACTCCTTCTAGGTCAACCTGCAGCAGCAGCAGCAGCAGCCACAGCACCTTATATTAAAGCCCAGCACATACAGGTTAATAATAGCAGCTGCAGCCCATAACATTTTCATCTAAGTGTGTGTTCATGGCTGTATTCCAAAGAGTACTGGAATTAAGTCCAAGAGGGAGTGCGGCATGTACCGTCATAGTTTATATGTTCCTAAACAGTTCTGCCATGATTAATTGCTTAATTGGCATATATTTCCTCATACTTATGACTTTATTAACATATTCTTCTTCTTACCCTTATATTGGAGGTTGGGCAGACATGGCATACAGAGGTCTTTAGTGAATACTAATCAGCATGCTCACCTCTGTGCAATGCATACACATGGTTAGTGTGAGGTGCAGGCATTCATGAAGTGGGGCCATTGCCTTTGTTGCTATAGTTAATATTGTTCAAAAAGGGAATAATTGTTAGCATTTACTTCAGCTGGCATTGGAATATTATATAAAATCATATTTTTGTAAGATTAAAATAGAGTGTCCCTAATGCTTGGCCAAATGCTTGCATTTTCTCCCAGTAATTTTCAGGTATTGTACATTCATCACATGTTTCCAATCTGCTTGTACATATTCTTTACATCTCCAACATATCCTACTTCTTTTATTTTTTGTGATTCTAGCTATTTTATGTGGACTATAAGATAATCTGTAAAGAATTTTATGTGTATACTATTCAAAATAATGACATTGTAGTGCACGTAATACAGCAACATTGATGTGTTTTATTTAAATTAAATTCTATTTTCCATTCGTACGTATTTACATCCAAAAATTATCTACTGAATATAATTCTTGTTCTCTTATCATTGTATATAAGTTAGAAAAAATATATTTATTATTACTGCTTGTGTAAGTTATCTAATTTATGTTCTTTAATGTTGTTGTTGTTGTTTGTCTTTCAGCTTTTCCCGGTAAGGGGTCGCCACAGCGGAACTCCGGTCCACTAATGATTGGCAGTAGATTTTTATGAAACTCCGAGGTGCCAGCTCGACGCCCAACCTTCAACGAAGGCATGCCCATTTACGCACGCATGTCTTTCAAATGCTAACCAACCATGGGGAGGACATGCAGACTCCACACAGAAGGCACTCCCAGGCCCAGCCGAGAATTGAACGGGAGAACCTCTTGCTTTGAGGTAACAATGCTACCACCGTACCACCGCGGCATGTTCTTATATTTGTGGGTATTCTTTTAAGGTGGATTCTGAAAAGCTTTGAGTTCTTCTAAATATATTTTCTAATATGGCTTGTATCCCTTTGATACATTATTTTCCTTCCATACAATTATACTAAGCTAATAATTCCTTTTCTCTCAGATATGACATCATCCCAGGGATTCAGAAAGAACTCCATTACTCGCATTAAGGGCTGTGATAAAAAATCCTTTTTATATGACAAAGTAGTAGTACTAACCTCCAGGTGTAGACCTACTAAAAATGTTGCAGTAATCTTTCTGAATTGGGCCCTATGTTTTTATTTAATGTTTCTAATCAACCTATATTCACTCCCAATGGAAAAATAATGAATAGTCAGCTTTTTAAGTAATCAGTAATGGATTCAAGAATGCCTACACTTTGCACTAAGCATGTGTGCTCATCAGACATTGGTTAGCATGCTGTTTGGTATTCATTAAACAGCTCTGTATGCTGTACCTACTTTCAAAACAAGGGTAAGTGTCAGAATTTGCTAATAAAGACATAAATAGGTGAATACATGTTAATTAAGCAATTCAACATGGTGGAGTATTTCAGTAAAGTATAAAAGGTGTGTGTACATGCCATGCTCTATTTTGGACTTAATTCCAGTACTTTTTCAAATACAGCTGCAAGCACACACTTAGATGAAAATGTTAAGGGTTGCTGCTGCAATTGTTAACCTGTATGAGGAATAGGCTTTAATACAAGCCAGGCCTCAGCCTAGGAGGGCAAGAGTGTTTAGACCCAGTTTGACTTATCATGGGTTTCAAAATACAGAAATTGTAGAATGCTCATTCTACAGGGTGGAAAAGTATAACTTAGAGAAAATATCCAACTTCTGCCATCCTTACCTGAGGCGCTAGAGAAATCATGGAAAACCCATCCTAGTGGCAACCAAAGTGTGTAGGTGTGTGTGTGTGTGTGTGTGTGTGTGTGTGTGTGTGTGTGTGTGTGTGTGTGTGTGTGTGTGTGTGTGTGTGTGTAGCATTATGTATACGGGCTACTGGCAATTTCTACAAAACCACAGGGAATATTTTAGAGGTGTCACATATGATCTCCTAGAAAGTCATATCACCCTAAACAAGAGTAATTACTACTTCATAGCTAGCTAAAGAACATCCTCTATATCTCCCTTCTGGGCACAATAGCTATCTTAAAACCTTATCTGAAATTCCTATTAAACCCAAGACCTTTCTACCAGAGGGCATCGACTATCCATCAGTAAACTGGTTGACCTGCACTACCAATGGTCGGCATGCCCAGTGGTTCCTTGACATTATAAATGCTAACTATCAGTCACAAACAGTTAACCATCCTACTAGGTGCCCCAATATCCTGGATATAGTCCTCACAAATATTGCCAGTTCGTGTTCATCTCTATACATATCATCATGTCTTGTTAAATCAGTCCATAATTTAATGACTTTTTCCTTTAAAATTGGTGGTACTTCCCCTGTAATTAGCTCTGTGATTAGGGACTTCTCAAAAGAAAATCTTTTTCAGTTACCTGATGACAAATAAATTCCTGTGAAGGATCCTATTCCTAAAGCTGCTACCTATGCCTTTGATTTCTACTCCAACCTAAATAGTTGTATTGATCAGGCAGACCTTATCCTCAACAAATATAATGAGAAGTTTAAAAGCAAAAACCTGTGGTGGAATACCAGTATAAATAAATTATATTACAAGAGAAATAAACTGCTTAATGCTTATAACAGTTCTCATTCTACCTACCTTAAGAGCACACTTAAGCAAACTAACAGAGCTTAAGAAAACCACTGGAAAGTTCAAAGCTGAGTACATACCTCTCAAACTCTTAGTGCAAGAAATCTGGACGAATCTTAAAATAATGTGGGGACAAAGGCCTAAAAATAGGGACAGGGTTTAAATGTTGCTCTTGTAAGCTTAGGAAGGTGCTTGAATAACAGTTTTTGTGTTAGCATTAATTTTTGAAAGATATACAGTCTGAAACTCAAATGAGTGTCATTATTTAGTGATTTTAATCCTCAGTGATATGCCAGAAAACGCTAATTTTATGTGGAACGGACCAAAAATATGAGGTAAAGATTTGGACATTCTACAAAAATCTGGCATGTTGAGAGATATGGCTGAGAATGTACTTAAAATAGCTACTAAAACCAAGCATAACTGCAAATCTTTCTTAACTGTCAGGAAGTTCAGAACTAACACCCAACAGTGTTCGAAGCTAGTCCACAATAATATTACAATCATTGACCCAAAGGAAATGGCTAATATTCAGGCTAACAAAATTAGAGAAAATTTTAGTCCACTCACAGTTTTTGATATCCCACAAGTTCCACAATCCCAGATACTCCCTTTAGTTACTATGAAACAGGTTCTCTCTGCCCTTTCAAAAACTAAGACTACTTTATCCATGCACCCTGACAACATACCACATTGCCCGATTATCAGTGCCAAATATGACTTTTCTGAACCCCTACTTAAACTCTTTAATCTAAGCCTGTTCACTGGTTTTATTCCTGAAGCCTGGAAAACAGCTATTGTAATGTTATTGCACAAGGATGGCCAAACCACAGACTCTGATAACTATAAACCTATTAGTCTCGGTAGCCTCATAAGTAAATCGATGGAGCACATTATCTCAGACTTCATTGATGGAGCACATTATCTCAGACTTCATTGATCTAGATGTTGAAAACCTGTCAACCCTATAGCCTCATCAATTTAAGTATTTATTTAACATTTGTTTACCAGAAAAGTCCAACTGGGACAGAGCCTTTTTTCAGCAGAGGCCCAGGCACATGTCTTTGGAATATGGGAAGAAACCCACATGAATACAGGGAATACATGCAGCCTCCACACAGAAGGCATCCCAGATGAGAATCAAACCAGAGAACCTCATGCTATGAGGCGATAACACTAACCGCTGCACCACTGTGCCACTTTGTCCAAGGAAGATTCTTCCTTTTTAATCTAATTAATTTCTTTGAAACAGTAACTGAAGCAGTGAGTAGTGGTTATGTAGTGCATACAGCATATCTAGAATTGGACAAGACCTTTGACAGTATTCCTCATGAAAGCATTATTGGCAGTCTTGTAAATCTGAATATAAATCCTTATATTGTGTGCAATGGGCTGCTAACTGGTTGTCTGACATTACCCATGTGGTTAGAGTAGCAGGTGTCACTTCTGAAAGCAAAACATTTATCAGTATTACACCACAGGGCTCACATTTGGGCTCTCTCCTATTTAGCATATATTTCTCAGACCTTCAGGCCAGCATTTTTGGCCTTTGGTTAACCAAGTTTGTAGATCACTGTAAATTGAATATTGTTGTTTAATCGTTAGCTGACTTATAATTGCTCCTACATGACTTAGACCATGTTAGCAATTGGTGCAAGGACAACAGTCTCAAATTAAATAAAATAAATGTAGCATAGTTCAGTCTGGTAAACAAAACAGTTTCACTTACCAGTAGACACCCTTTGGTCATCTTCCACCTCTGCACCACTGTCACATACTTCACTAGGCAACCCTGATGAGCTGCCCACATCCATTACAGTGAACAGGAACTCCTCCATCTCAGTTATTAATGGTTTGATAGCAGGATTCCCCCCAGTAGACCTCCATTCTCGTGCTACAGTACTTCCTCTTTTCTTTGCTTTGGAAATCACATCACTGGCTCGATGTTCACAGATTCATTAGTTCATAGGTTTTTAGTAGGTTAATAACTTTTAGGGCCCTTACAAGCCTAGCTGTGAACCCCAAACCATTTTGGTCTAAGTATCATATGGGGGGTGTTAGCAGGCAGGTAGCTAAGGATTTGTAGGGGGGGGGTGTTAAATAGGATAAGACTTTTCTTATTGATGGCCTCTGTCCATAAGGGACATGGGGGCCAGACCAGGGTAAATTTATGATTTCCCATACAAATGTCAAGGTTTTCTTTGAATGGGGTCAAGGATGCACTCTGTTTTACATGGATGAGGCTCCTATTCCATAGTGCAGGAATCCCTTGGGATGGATATCTGTCTCGCCAGCATGTTCTTTTTATGTCACACCTGAAGTTCAGATCCGTATATCTAGTGTTTCAGGTGCTGTTTGTTTTGTGCATGTGCAATACATCCATCATGGATGAGCTGGAGGAAACCCCTGTAAGCCAGGTAAAGATCCCCACTCAGCAGCCTGTAGGAGACTGAATACAGAGACAGAGCCTTTAGATGATCAGTGTAGAACAGGGTATTCATGTCCTGAATTCTCCTGGTGTGAAACCTTTGTGGGCATGCTGACTGTTGCAAGTGTCTCATTAGATATATGTCAAAGGGGGCATTGTATTTAATGATAGGTCTAATAAGGGCTGAGTAGAGTGCGACTATAACTTCCCTGGACCTAGGTGGCATACCTGTACCTATAACTTGGACAACATAGAATGATTTTCTTATTGTCTTAGCTACATGTTGGTCAAAGGCTAGATTGCTATCTACATATGCTCTAACACCCCTTACTACTGGAGGTGGCTCTTAGAGGCATTTTATTGATAGAGTAATTAACTTGCATTGACAGTTTCCCAAAGGGTATTATAATGCATTTTATGACATTGAGTTTTAGGCTGTGGCATTGGCACCACTCATTTGTCTGTGTTAGACCCTCTTGCAAGATGTCTGTGTTTTGGGGGATCTGTAATAGCTCCCATTTTACAGTCATCTGAGAATTTGATGAGCCAGATGCTTTTAATGTTACCTTTGACTTCCAAGAAGTAGATTCCAAACAGAAGTGGGCCCAGTGCAGAACCCTGGGGTACTTGCTGGTAACCAACGACTTGGTGGGGGTGGTCTCATTGATCCTGACATTTTGGTGCCTGTCTGTGAGCCGGCAATCCAGTGGGTTATGTAAGGGTTTAAATTGTCAACAATGTCTGAGGGGATTATTATATCAAATGCCTTCACCAGGTTGAGATACACAGCATGCACTGTTTTACCCTCATCCAATGCTTTAGTGACTCTTTCAAAGATGTCTACGAGGTTAAGTAGGCATGACCTTCCTTTAAGGAAGCCAAATTGGGATGAGTCCAGTGTCTGTAGGTTGCCCTCCATCCATCCTCAACCCCTTTTCCCCATTTTTGCACATGGGGTGTGGGTGTCACTTCAACAGTGACAATCATCTGAAGCCAAGGTTTACATCATGAGGTGGCTAGCCCTGCCTCATTAGTTCATCCGTACCACTCATTCTCATACATCCTTACACCTATAGCCAATTTAGAGTGCACAATCCACCTACTACATGTCTTTTGAATGGAACTGGAGTATCTGGAGGAAACCCACATCACCACAGAGATGGCATGAAGACTCCGCATAGAAGGCACCCCAGCCGAGAATTGAACCAGAGAACCTCTTGCTATGAGGTGACAACGCTAACCACTGAACCACTGCAGCCACCCAAATGTCCTTGTTTGTCATTTTCATGATAATTCTTTCCATGGCTTTGCATATTAGACTTGTTAGACTGATGGATCTGTAGTTCCCTGAGTTAGTTGATGGTCCATCCTTATGGAGGAGAATAAGAACAATAAAAGCCTTTAACTGCTTTGTATAGTGGTTCTGATGAAGTCCCATGTCAATGAGGGATGAAAGCACTAAATCATTCTGAGCTGTTTATGTTTTATTTCTTTGACTAGTTTTCATAAAGCTGTTTTAAAGTTTACACTCACAGACTGTTTGCTTTTATCATTATTAACATTGTTGGTACACTTTTCCATTGGATTTACCTAGTGTACAGAAAGTGAACTTTTATTGTTCTTAGTACTGTAAGCTGGCTGCACGGACACATGCTGGATTTCATTTTACTTGTAATGGAGGGGAATGACTATTGTTCACTTGGAATGTAGCCTGTTTCGAGAATATAGTGGAAGACTGCCTCAAGTGGTCCTGATAGGCTATATTTTAGACTGTTCAGAAGGCAATTGGGGATGTTGTTGGGACCCACGGAGGCGGTCTTCTTGGCTTTAGTGAGTACTGCCAGCACTAGGCCACTGCTGATAGCTGGCAAAAGTCTGTTGAAGGAGATGTCACCTGGGGGAGCTGGGGGGAGTGGGGGGTGAAGTTTGAGCTGAATTTGTCAGCCAGTGGATTTGCTATGTCCCCTGATTAGTGTAGGTAGTACTGTCCACCACCAGTTCAGCACATTCTTGTGTGTTACCCTTAAGGTTCTGGACATAGCTGAAAAAGGCTTTCTGATTGTCCTTAGCCTGCAAGGCTAATCTAAGTTCATAGTCAGCCTTGTTGGACTTAATTAGACCTCTTAGTCTTGTATTTAGTTGTACAAGAGAGCACTTGTCTTTAAGGAAGTTGCTTTTCCTGATTTTGACCATGAGTTTTTTTTTTTTACTATATGCCCTGTTTAGGTGAATATTTCATGAGAGGGGTTTGCTTTTAGTGTTTGTTTTGATTTTACTTCTGATAGGTATAACAGCCTATATGCAGCCATTCACATGTTAAATGGTGACCAGTACTTAGCCAAGATATAGTAAGGGACTTTACCTGTGGTAGCTTACACATTGATGAGCTCCATGGTCTCATCCTGTTTAACCAACCTGGAGGTATGTTTGTTGCTAACATAGATTGAAACACCACCACCTTTGACCCCAGTCTGTGCTGTTATTGGCCGAAATGTGTGGAAGACACTGAAACCTTCCACTTCCTGAGTACTTTCAATGGATTTAAACCAAGTCTGAGTTACAACACAGATGACAACATTTTCCAAAGTGAGGAGGGCTTTAAGGATGTGGAGTTTTTTGTTTAGGCTTCTAACATTGAGCAGTAACACCTTAAAGTTGCTTGGAGACTCTTTCACTATGTTGATAGCTTTGTATTTTTGGCATTGCCTAAAAAAGGATCTAAGGGGGTGAAAAAGTTTTATCCAATAACAGAAACTGGTGCAACACATCCTTGGCAAAGCAAAGTTGTCTTTTGACCTTGGACTCCTATGCTGACAGATACTGAATCCCTCTGGAGTCACACCAGAAACTAAACAATATTTTATGTTCATACTATGGCATCATCCTTGGTGAAGGTAGAATGCTGCCCAATGCAAAGGCTCATACTTATCTGTGACACACATTCTGACAGATCCATTATGTATCTTTTCATATAGTCCAGTGAGGTATGTCTCCGGACATTTACACCCATATGGACTATGATAGAATCATATTGGCACCTGGGGTGCATGCATGATATTGCTAATCCTCCATCCAGATAGGCAACTAACCATTATTTTCTGCTGTGTGTCACACAATGGAGTCCTGTTTACACCTGCCTTATGGACATTGCTATTGGGGTCCACTGGGTGTAGGGTTATGTGAGACATTTGATGTCACTTTTTGTGTGCATTTTTATGATTTCTGAGGAGCAGAGCTGTCATTAAGTGGCTTTGGAGGTCTTTGAGATTTGGGAAAGTTTCTTTTAAGCACCTCAGCATAAATTAATATGTGTGTGGTGAGCAGTATGTGTGAGGAATGTGGCATGGGTAATCCTGACAACCTGGTTTGTATGCAAGATTTTTGCCTCCAAGGAAGTTATATATTTACATCTCTTTCATACTGTATTATTTTGTTTAGTGATTAACTGGTTGTCTGAGAACATGAGATAATTGTTGCATTGCCTTAGGGTGTGCAAATCTACCAAGCTGGCCACAGAGACATTTAGAAACTGCATGTCAATGCTCTCTGGTCCTGTAATGCAGTTGGCTGTTTAGGATCAAGGACTGAGTTTTAACAGGGGTCTCCTAGGGTAGTTTCTGAGGTTAAGGGCAGGATGTTATATAATGCTAGGATTTGGTAGTGCTTTTTGCTGCACAAGCTAGCTGTTCTAAACTTAAATTTCTGCACAATGCCACACTGTTTAACAGGTTTTAAATATAATCCTAACTTTATAGGTAAATTTTACCATCTAAGTGTTTGCGACTGTAAGGGGCACTGCTAACTGCTGCTGCCCAGGGGCAGCTCCACACAGAGAAAAAAGCTTGGAAACTGACTCCTATCCCCTCTAGCTAATAAATAACCAAGTTTTGAGCTTCCTGCAGTGTTTCTCAGCTCAGAGAGACCAGGTAAACACCATCTGCCATAAGATGTCTGATCGTAGAAATTCTTAATGTAAAATCAAAGTAAAAACAGCTCTCAAGTACAGATTAGACAACAAACAGCTACCATACAATGAAGTCCAAGACTAATTTGCTTTCTGCAAAGAGATTTGGAGGCACACAGACTAGAAAATCCAACAAATAGAGAAATTACATTTTTGTCACAAAATTAAATAAATTATTTAAAAATGCTCAAAACAGTAGTTACTGTATAAAGCAAGTGCAACAGCAGTTAATCAAGAAAATGTTCTTATCTAGCTTGAATGGCTCTGGATGCAGTTGAAACACTTGAAAAGTGTTGCAGAGTTCTCTGAAAATGAGCAAAGAGCCTTGTAAATTGCCTAATTTATAGCAGAGAAAACAGCTTGTAAACTAACTCCTATGCCATCTAGCTAATAAACAACCATACTTTGAAATTTCCCCAGTGCTTCTCAACTCAGAGAACTCAGGTAAACTCCTTGTAACACAATATGTCTGACCCTGGAACATGTTAATGTAAAAACATTGTAAAAGCAGCTCTCAAATCCAAACTAAACAATAAACAACTAGCTGTGCCTCTCAACTCATAGAGACCAGGTAAGCACCTTCTGCCACAAATGTCTCATCCTGGAATTTCTTAATGTAAAAGCACAGCATAAGCAGCTCAAGGGCAGATTAAACAACTACCAAACACCCTTCTCTGAAGAGATTGGGAGGCATATAGACTAGAATCGCCAACATACAGAGAAATTACTATTTTTGAAAAAAAATTAAATAAATGCTTTAAAATGTTCAAAAAACAGTAGTGATCACTGTACAAAACAAGTACAAGTGCAGTTAATCAAGAAAATATTCTAATCTTAGCTTGGATGTCTTACAGACAGATAGTCATTGCCATGATAACCCACAGTATTAACATCATTAACCACCTACCACCAGATATGGTCACTGAAGGTGTAATACATAACTAGAAAGCACCCCCCATGCAAAAAAAAAAATCTGCTAAGCATGAAAAAATTATTGCAATTGGAATATATAGCAGTATTAACAATTAACCAATATGTAGGGAATTTAAAATGTTACCATTTGAGATAACTTTTGTTGATGTCAGGCATACATATGCAGGTATGATACCATTGCTGTTCTAAAATGTAACTTTTGACATTACTACTACAGTAGAGAGTTGATTATTTGAATGTTGATTATCTGAAACATCAATTATCCAAATGCAGCCTTCCAAAGTTTTTAGGTAAGAAAAATCATAAAGTCTGAATATGTAAACCTTATATGTGTTCACTTGGGCATGTTTTTTCAGCTTGTAGCCTGCTCGTGTGTGAAAACTATTCTTTATTGTCCACTGGAATCACTGAATGGTTGAAAAGTGTATTCTCTGCGTGCAGAAAAAAACAAGATTTTAGAAGTTTTTTTATCTGGTTCAATGTATGTTTGATTATCCGAACTACCCCAGGGCTCATTTAGTTTGGATAATCAACTCTCTATTGCAGCTGTATAAGAATTTTTCTCTCACATGTGTTCTCTTTCTCAAAGAAATGTTGCTATAAAAGAATGTAACATTAGGTGAGGGTGCTTCAAATAACAACAGCCATACCTTCTCTATACAAACACAAATGGACAAAATGCAGACATCAGGCAATGTTATCTGAAAGATAAGCTAGCACAACTTTTAAGATATTAAATGGTAAAGACAATTTACATACCTTCATAGGATTAGTATGAAAGTCAGAAAAAGTATGCAATTGCATCAATCAAAAAGCAGTATCTGAAGTCTCCCCCTCTGTGATGCAAGTGCCTTAGCACTAGGTGGTTCTTATATCATGCAGATTAACACTTCTGGACATTATATATATGAAAATAAGGTGTCAGCTCATTAATATTCATGATGCACACCATCAGCTTGAAGTGCTGGGCAGGTAAATATCATGTGAGGACCTGCACTTTGCCGTGCATACACCCTAGTGGTACAAGAGTGATACTGAGAAGTGGGGTTTGCAAGTGTGACTCATTAGCAGTGGTGCATGAATAACTGAGTGTTTAACATTCCTGCTACTTTGATGTGCACTTATAGAAGGTGTCAGGGAGAATAAACTTACAAAAGAAGTCTGAGATTACACTGATTTATTTAGGATATAAAATTGTAACACATTTTGAAAGATATAGGTTCATAGGTTCATAGGTTCATACTAGGCTATCTGCCCTAGGGCATTTATAAGCCTAGCCAGAGTATGTTTGGCTTTCGCCACCCATTTTAAATTAATTTTGCTATGCTCTTTTTCGAGGTTAGTATACTGTGCCTCTGTCTAACAGTGACACAGAAGTGATACCCAGGGTAAACCTATGCTCTCCCATCCACTCATCAATATTCCTCTTGAAGAGAGTCAATGAGGGACTCTGCCTAACCTGGACTGGGATTTTATTCCAGAGTGAAAGGAGCCTCTGGGTTATGAATCTGTCCCTCCAGCATGTCCTATTTATTTTAGTGCTGAGGTTCAAATCTCTCGAGCGTGTAGCTAGATGGGATTTGGATTTTTTGAGGTGCAGCATGTCCCTTAATTCCGGGTTGGACATGGCTTTATACGTCAGGCACAGGTCGCCTCTGAGCAGGCGGTATGCCACTGAGTAGAGCTGGAGTTTCTTTAACCGGGCAGCATATGGCATCTGTTTGAGCCTTTTGATCCTCTTGGTGAGGTACTTTTGGGGTCTTTCCAGTTGCTGCAGGTGTTTGGTAAGGTACATCCCAAAAGGGGCATTGTATTCGATTATGGGCCTGATGAGGGATGAGTAAAGAGGCACGATGACCTCCCCTAATCTAGATGTGAATCCCTTCATGATTAGGTGGGCTATATAAAATGTTTTTCTAACCACTTTGGCCACGTGGTTGTCAAATGAGAGATTGCTATCAACTTGGGTCCCCAGGTCCCTAATTACTTCTTCTGTACTTAATGAATTACCACCTATGTGGTAATTTGTGGGCACTTTGTTTTTGCCAAAGGGGATGACTATACACTTTTTGGTGTTTAGCTTGAGGCCATGGCTCTGGCACCAGTTGTCTGTTTCTATGAGGCCCTTTTGGAGGATGCTTGTGTCGGCTGGAGAGTCGATTATGGCGCCCACTTTGCAGTCATCTGCGAACTTGGTCAGCCACAGTCCTTCTGTGTTGGCCTGTACCTCCGAGAAATATATACCGAACAAGAGAGGTCCCAGGACTGAGCCGTGTGGGACGCCACTTGTACCTGGTTTGGAGTCTGACATGGCTCCAGCAATTCTAACCATGTGGGTTCTGTCCTTGAGCCAGTTTGCAACCCATCTAGTGACATAGGGGGTTATATTTAAGCTGGTAAGCTTATCTATAATGCCCGAGTAGGGTATTGTATCAAAGGCTTTTGCGAGGTCCAGGTAGGCTGTGTGGACCACCTTCCCTTCGTCAATGGCCTTGGTGACTGTTTCAAAGAAGTCGACCAGGTCTAAGAGGCAGGATCTGCCCTTAACAAAGCCGAACTGGGTAGGATCCAGTGTATGTAGGTCCCCAATATCTTTATTTATGAGGTCCATGATGATCCTTTCCATAGCTTTGCAGACCAAGCTAGTCAGGCTTATGGGGCGATAGTTTCCAGGGTCCGTTGAGGCACCACCTTTGTGGAGAGGGACCACTGTTGCTGTATGCCACTCTTTGGGTACATATCCTGTAGTAAGGCTGAGATTGAACAGTAGTTTTATGTTTGGGTTTAGCCCGGGACACCGTCTGGTCCCATTGATGCTGTGTTTTTTGCTTTGGAGAGGGAGGCTCTTACCTGAGCATCAGGGGGGGCAGCACTCTGCTGGGATAGATATTTGCCCTTTTGGTGGGGGGGGGGGGTTGCGCTGAACCTGTCAGCTAGGATGTTGGCAATGTCTGTGGTTTCGGTGTATTTTTTGTCATTTTGGACTAATTCTGAGCATATCTGGGAATTCTCACCCAGGTTCCTAACATAACTAAAGAAAGCCTTGTGATTATCCTTAGTGTCCTGTGCAATTTTTCTCTCGAAGCTGGCCTTGGACGATTTTATGAGTGCCCTTAGTTTTTTGCTAATACTGATCAGAGATGCTTTCCCTTTTTGGGATTTTGCTCTATCATGTAGTAGCTTCCTCCTTCTATTGTATAGTTTGTTTATGGCTGGGGTCCACCACACAGGACGTCTGCCTTTGGAGGATTGGGTCTTGGTTTTATTTGGGATTGCATGATCCATGCATTCCTGAAGGTGTTCATAGAATGCATTTATAAAGGATTCTGCGGTCTGGGCCGTATTTTTCACAGGCCAGGGGGCTTTGAAAGATTCCACCTCAGTTTTGAGGAGTGTGAAATTTGCTTTAGAGAAGTTTTTCACTGTGGTTTTCTGGGCAGGGGATGGGGTCGGGATGTGAATATCCAGTGAGATCAGTTTATGGTCTGATCTTACCAGTGAGGGATACACTTCTGGTCTGGAGCATAGAGTCCTCATGTTGGTGATGATCAGGTCCAGTATGTTTTCCCCTCTTGTGGGAGTGGTAACAAGTTGTTCCATAGCATTTGAGTTTATGAATTCTAGGAACCTTTGGGCTAGGGTGTTGGAGCTAGAGTAATGCTCCCAGTCTATGTTTGGGTAGTTGAGGTCGCCCAATATAATGGTGTTTGGAGAGACCTTCATATTTTCCAGTGTTCTCAGGAAGGCCGAGTGGGGTTCCTGGGTTTGGGAGGGTGGTCTGTAGCAGGCTATAAACTGGAAGGCAGTTTTACTCACTGTTAGTTGCACATGGATAGTCTCTGATGGTTCGTGCTTTGCCACCAACCTGGAGGTGAGGGTATCTTTGATGAATATCGATACTCCCCCTCCTTTTGTGGTTCGGTCCAAGTTTTGGGGCTGAAAAGCATGGTATGAGGTATAACCTGGTAGTGCTGGGGTGCTCTTGGAAGCCCTGAACCAGGTTTCTGTTACTGCATAGATATCGATGTTCTCCATGCTAAGGAGAGTTTCGAGTGCGTGCATCTTGAGGTTTAGACTTCTGGCGTTGAGTAGCATTACTCTTAGTTTCTTATCCCTTGTGATACCTATGGAGGTGGGTTTGTCTTTTGAGCCTTGCCTAAAAAAGGCACTATGGGGGTAGCAAGAGATTTTGCCAATATCCAAAAGCCCAGGGGTGACAGGTGCACGCCGTCCCTAGCGAAGCATCGTGGCTTGTCGTGCATATCATCCCAGGCTAACAGGCATTGGATCCCCTTTGAATGACACCAGTATTTAAGCCAATTGTTGAAATTGATCATCTTGTCTTCATATTGTGGCATCATTCTTGGTGAGGGTAAGATGCTACTCAAGGTCAGGGTCATACCGGCCTGGGCTACATGCTCAGAGAGCTCCTCTATGTCTCTTTTCATGTAGTCCAGGGAGGTACGTCTCAGGTCATTCACACCAGCATGGACAATGACTGAGTCATATTTGTACTTGCCTTGGAGTGACCTGAGTGCTTGTGTTATGTGGCGGATCCTAGTGCCCGACAGGCTGCTCACCGTGACCTTCTCCTTGTTCAGCCTGGTGAGTGGGACGTCAGTGTGCCTGACGATAGAGTCACCTATTACAAGTGTATCAGGTGTGTTGTTTAGCCTTAAGGGCTGTGACTGTTTGGCACACTGGCTTTGTGAGATATGTGTTGCACATGTTTTGTTTTGGGGTAGCGGTTGCTTGGGTGTCTGCTTTGGAGGTCTCTGCTGCTTAGGCAGATCTTTATTTAGAGCCTCCGAGTATGTGTTTGTGTGATTATGTGTTTGGTTTGCTGTCATGGTAAGTCTATGTGAGACTGGAATTGTAGTGAGTGTGGTTTCCTTCTCCTCCTGACTGGTTATGTCAGTACTGAGTTGAGAGAGCTTAGCCTCCAGTTTGGCTATATGGTTGCATCTCTCACATGTGTTGGAATTTGTTGGGAGAAGGAGAGGGTTGTCTGTGTACATGAGGCAGTTGTAACATTGCCTCAAGATTCCCAGATTCACCAGCTGGACCTGAGAGGAGATTGATAACTGATCTTTGGACATGCTAGAATAATATTGGGAATTCCTTTATAATTGAAAACAAGGGCCAATGGGGAGTGAGGGTGTAGTGCTTTTAATTTTAAGAAGGAAATATGTCTGTGTGATAGTTTTTCAACTTTGTGGTCTTATATAATGAAAATGTGGACATTAAGGATCCCGAGTTTCAAACAGACTTCACTTTCTCTAGATGTGAATGTTGAAAAAATGGCATTAATGTGAAACATTAGAAACATTAGTAAGATTAACAGTATGTGCTACATACAGAGCATATGCTTCAGATGCAAACCTGCCTGCGATTACAAAGTGCAAGTAATGTGAAGAACATGAAAACACTTATGAAGCAGGTATTTGTAAATACACGGAAAGCATAATGCCATTACTTTAATATTGTTAATACAGCTAATGCTCACAAAAGAAAGGGAAGAACACACTCTTTTATTGCATACATTTCTTCTTAGTGTGACATGATTTCTTAGGTTAACTGTTGCAAATATCAAAACCATCTGGACATCAACTGTGAAATGACAAAGAACAACTTTGATAAAATGGGAGTATTGCTCTGTAAATGTAAAAGTGTTCGAATGCCAATGCCTGATTATTTGTGTTCCACTTTCTCTGTCTCATAAACCCCTCTCTGTATGTAGCACATACTGTTAATCTTACTAATGTTTCACATTAATGCCATTTTTTCAACGTTCACATCTAGAGAAAGTGAGGTCTGTTTGAAACTCGGGATCCTTAATGTCCACATTTTCATTATATAAGACCACAAAGTTGAAAAACTATCACAAAGACATATTTCCTTCTCTTTCTCTCTCTCTCTCTCTTTCTCTTTTGCTTCATTTTGTGGTATTGACTGTCAGAGGGCACTAACAGTGAATGATGGTTCAATTCCCAAGCAAAAACTCAATTTTTAATTTGGCATGCTATCAGTAACGCAAATGAGACTGGTGCTAGTGAACTACTGTCAGTACTCTAGACAGTACTGAGAGAAGAAAATGCAGCGCTTAACTGCATATCTCTGTGGCATACTGTATATTCTGTGGCACAAGGTGTAAATGCATTGAGTTTGGAAAAAGAGCAGATGTAATGTCAGGTTCAAATACTGACTGCTGACACTTTTACTGATGGTCTGCAATTAATTATTGTCACATATTTTTTATTATGAATTGAACAGCCAAACTCTGTGTGACGAATGCTAAATAACTTGTCTATAGTCATTGTTCTCAACTATTCCTATAATTAACAAAACTCGATATGCATGATGTACAGTATGTAATTTTCTAAAATATGAGAAAAGAATCAGTAACATGATGAATGTGGAGATATTTATAATATATTCTGGATTACTTATACATTATCTTCCAATTAGTAACCATGACAGTAATACATTTCCTTTAAAATATGTTATTATTTGTATATGCTGTGCCAAAAATTAGCTTATATAATGCCCTGTATGGCCCCTTTCTTAAGAATTCTCATTACCTGAAGGGCTGATATTGTGAAACAGAAATGCAAGTTGTCATGTCTAAAACAAATGTTAAAAGGATAAACGTGTCAGGTTAATGTCAAAAGTGTTATGTTCATTGCTAGATATACCCTTTAATTGGATTTTTTTTGTTTTATATATATTTTTTTAATATTTTATTTGGCTTCTGCATTTGTACATCACTTAGCAGTATGCAAGAATGGTTCACATCTGAAGGCAAAAACAAAAAATCAAAAATTTAACGTGGACTGCTGTCAGTAACACAAATGAAACTGGTACCATTTTGTTTTCATCAGCACTGTGAATGGTACAGAGTAAAGAAAATGCACCTGCAACTACCTGTCTCTGTGGCACAATGTGTAAATGCAGTGACCTTGGCAAAAGAGCAAATGTAATCCAGGGTTTGGATCAATTTTACAGATAACTTCAATGAGGTGGTCAGAAGAAGTACTGTCACATATTTTTTTTAAGAATTTAACATAATGCACAACTGACAAATGCAAATATTACATTTTCAACACAACTATGAGTAATGATTACTTAACAACTCAAATATAATCTGTGTAAATTATGTTATTAATAACAATAATGATAATTTAAACTACACTTGCATATGTATAACCTGCACAATATTTATTCAAAACTAGTATAATTCATCATATATAATAATGTGTGTAGAACAGTACATTGTGCAAAGTATATATGACACCTCCCCAAAAATGTTTTACTCAGATCATGCAACTCCATGCATATGAAATTTATTTACAGCAAAAATACTGCCACATACATGTAAGTCCAGTACCATGGCAAGTTAAAGTCACACACATATAGGCACAAATTAATTAGATCTCCACTATTGTTGAAATTAGTATACCTCAAGTTACAACTTATAAAGCTAAGTTATGCTGTGGCATTGACAGTCAATAAGCAACATTTAGGATTCTTTTTTTCTCATGGGATTGATTCCCATGTGGTATTAATCAGTTTGTACTGGGTATGTCCCACAAACATATTATGTCCCAGCTCATAGCATTTTACCTCTAAACAACAATGATTATAACTAACATTGTAAAGTATCTGATTATTTTACAATGGAACAAGTGTAAATAGGATGAACATCACAAATGGTCAAGTCTCACTGCCATATTTCTCAGCTTCACATATTTTGAAAGAATCTTCCCCAAATTCTCTGCCAAACCATTTTTATGCTTTCAGTTGTACAAATGCAGCTATCAAGGCCCATGTGGAATAGTTCTAGGTGTCCTTCAGAAGACATGGCAGGTGAAGGTACAGATGGTCCTCCATTTAGAGCCTAAAAGTTGTAGAAAGAGGAGTCCATGATCTTTGTGGCACTTCTCCCCCAATGCTACAGCTATAGACTTCTGCAGGGGAACTATACTGGGTCTCATTATAAGTATGAGGCTTGGAATGGCTTGACTAAGGCTGTCTCCACTGCAACTGGCATTCCACACACTGGGGAGCAATCTTGTCACTACTATAGTGACATGATGAGGCACAAGCAGGACCTCCTAAATCAATGGAAGGCTAAATTTAGGACTGCAAACACACCTAAGCAAGTATAGTGAACCATCACCAGTGAATAGTATAGCAAAGATTTGCCAATGAATACAATTATTTGTTATGCTTTTATTTTTTTGTCCTTGTGTGCTGTACTGCTGCAGAAGTGATTGCCCAGAATAGAAAGGCATGTCTGGAGAGGTTGGCTGGCCTCAGAGAAGCACAGGGTATGTATGTATCAGTTATGAATGCAAGCTGGATTATACTTTTCAGGCATCAGTCTATATGAGTTTAAGAAAGCACACCTAACCTTTATATCAAACATACATGCCTGCTCCAATGGCTTGTGATGATTGCATTAGGTAATGAGTAAAATGTGTGTGAGTTCAAGTTCTCAGGAGATGAAATATCTTTTTATTGCAGAATAATATGTATAAATTATTACTGCAATATTAAGTAACATTAAATGTTCTATCATTGCAAACTGATTTATTAACACAGAAAGCAAATACTGGTATGCCATATCAAATAACTTTTTCCATATTATTTATAATAATATTAGAATTGGTTTATTTTATGATATGTTAATTCCTTCGTATCAGATCTGGATGTGGCAAAGGTGAACATAGTTGTGTGTCATATTTGCTTATATATTGAAATAATAATAATGTAATATAGCATTAATGTTATTTTCTGTGATTTCTCTCCCCAACAGGTCATTCTCTATAAAAAATAAAAACAATGGCCACCTGTCATACCAAACAAACTACACTCCATACATAGCTCTCCACTTTGCCTATGTGTCTGCTTGACATACTTGATTTCGTCAAAGTAGCTGTACAACATTATTCTGTTGTTGTCACCCATCCCAGATATGGTGAGTATCTAAATGCATCAAATTCTGTTTATAAGTATACATTTATGTTTTGAAGACGTGGATAGCTATTCTTTCCCTGCACCATTTTGTACATTTCTATTTCTTTTCCCTATGTCTTACTGTCTGCTTCCCCCCCATTTTCACCATGTCCTATCAGCCTCCTTTCCACATTTAATCGGGTCAAAAAAATAGAATCAGACCAATACACATGGCCAGAAATAGCCCATAAAAAAGCCTTCAGTTTTTGTCCTCATTATTTGCTCAGTGCTTAGCGTAGTACACCAGTGCTGAGTGCTGTTAAATGGCATTTCACGTTCTATTGCAAAAACTGTTGAGTGTTTGCTAACCCCCACACTACTCCAGTTATCATCATGCAAATATACTTACCCCCACTGCACTACAGAAATACTATTGTGAGACATTTACTGCTACACTGATTGGGGTGCTGGATGTAATGTACATATTACTGGATGTTTCAGTTGTCATAAATGTGATGATGTGTGATACCTATATTCTCCTCTGCTTCAAACTTTTGTCATTGTCACGTTAAATATGATAGTTTAACTGTGTGAAGTATGAGTTCCTATCTGGTGTTCTGAGATAATGTTCAGGTATAGACTGCTTTTTTTGCATAGTGCCAAGGGTATGAATCCAGAAGTATGTCAAAGTTCATACTTGTTGCATCATGCAACACACAGCACACTCGCCTTTGTTGAAGAAGGCTGTGGTTTCCATTCCCACACCAGGCGGATCGATATCTGACACTGCTGTGCAGCATAAGGGGGATGCTACTCTCCTGAATATGTTGTGGGTCTATATCACAATGTCAAACTTACAAAAGTTCGATTGTTGTAATATCAAACCGTTATGTCCGAAACCCAACAAAACCGAAAGCACAGAATAGCGATTTTTTTCCCAGGGAAAAAAAATCGCTGTTCCGTGACAAAAAAAAAACTTAACCTTAAACCTAAACTGAAGTGGGGGGCTTAGCCCACAACACCACCCTACTTAAATATACCAACTCTGAGATCGCATCACAGTGGAGGAAATAGCAAAGCCCCAAAAATGGCCCACCGATTTTTTTTCCTTGGGAAAAAAGTCGATATGCCATGGCTTCACTATTTTCCACTTTCGAACTTTAGAGTTCAATATTACAAAGTTCAAACTTGTTTTAGTTCGATGTTGTAATATAGACCTGTATGTTGTCCTTTGGATAAGAAGTTAAATCGGAGCCCCATCTGCTTAAGTTAGTGTTGACTCAGGTGGAGGTAAAAGATTCCAAAGCACTAATTAAAAAGAGTAGGGGTTCTTTATTAAAAAAATATTATGTACAATACTGTTTACAAACTTACATATTTACACATTTATACAGTGTACAAATTGCTATTCATTTTCCTTGTCACACAGTCATAGATATCTTGCTTTTCATTATAATGTTAAACCTTTATTATCTTATTTGACCCCCCCACTCCTTTTTTCCACAACCGCCATCTAATTTACTTTTATGTAAATGTAAATGTGCCTATGTCACAAGTAATAATTCAATAAAGGTGTTTAAAAATACAACTAGTTTCCATTTACCATTAAATATGATTTCATTTAGCCTTTCATTCCAAATGGTCTACACAACATAAAATAATATTTTATCAGTTTTATTGACATATTCCTTATTTTATGGCTATAATATCCATGCATAAACATATCCATATTTATTTAATTTACCTCCTTACATTTTCAAAGAAAATTTCTTTACACAATTTTTCCACAAATTTGCAACCCTCCTACATTGTAAGAAACCATATTCTGTACTTTCTTCTTTACCACAATATTTATACACTCTTTCACTGATTTTTTATGCCATATTTCTCAATAATCTCCATAAAAACTCTCAATATTCTACTTGCTTATTACGCCATGCTTTTTGTACCTTTATAGCTTTAACGTTTTCATTTGCTAGCTCAGCCCAAGGATTAAAATAATAATATTTTATCATAATGTTTTTATATCACACTTTCCTCTCATTTCCTATTTCGTCATTTTTTATTTTCCATAAAAGAACTTTTTCTTGATAACATCTCATTAATTCTTTTAAACATAATTTCCTGTTTTGAATTTTTTTAACATATCCCAGTGCCACTTACAGATTCATATATTATTACTAGGATAATGACCCAGGGGGTCTTTCTAAACTTTACCAAGTTTTCCCAAAAGAATCATGGTATCTTGTATCCAAGTAAGACATTGGGGGCCAGAGATTTATAAGCTACCTCTGTTCATTGGTGCCAGGCTCAGTGTAAATTTCCTATTCCCTATCCACTGGTCTAGGTTGTGCTTAAACTGGGTAATGGACGAAATCAGCTTCATGTGGATGAGAAGTCTATTCCATAAGAGGATCCAACTCTAGGACACATATCTATCTCTCCAGCATGTATTGTTTAAGTCACAGACAAAATTCAGGAACTTAGACATTGTATTTCTGGTATGGTTTGACTTACAAATATGCAGGAGATTCATTAGTTTGTGGTATGTGCATGCCTTGTAAGCCAGGCATAGCTCACCTCTCAGCAATCTGTAGGAAATTGAGTAGAAGGAAAGGGTTATAGGGTGCTCTGCATAAGGCAGGTTTGTTATGTCTTGTATTTTTTTTTTTGTTTGAAACTCTAACGTTGCTCAAGTTGCCTCATATGCCTGGTCAGGTACATACCGAAGGGAACACTGTACTCTATGACTGCTCTGATAAGGACTGAATATAGTGGAATAATGACCTTTTTGGACCTAGATGTCATGCCCTTATGTATAAGTTGTGCAACATAAAAAGATTTCCTCAACACTGTGGCCACATGATGGTTGAAGATAAGGCTACTGTCTACATGCGTACCCAGATCCCTGACCACTGGGTCAACTCTTAAAGATGTATTTGACCTCCCAAAGGGTGCAATTATGCATTTCTTAGTATTGAGTTTAAGAGCATGGCTACTGCACAATTTGTTAGTCATAGATAGGCCTTCTTGAAGAATGCTAGTGTCTACAGAAGAGTCGATCATAACCCCCAGCTTGTAATCATCTGCAAACTTAGTCAGTTATAAACCTTCAGCATTTATTCCATTTCAGGGAAACAGATGCCAAAAAGGAGTGTGCTCAGTACCGAGCCCTGGGGAACTTTGCTGTAACTGTCTTCTTGGGGGAAGTGTCCTCATGTATTTTGACCTCCTGGGTCCTACCAGTGAGCCAGTTGGCTATCCAGTGGGTGATAAAAAGGGTTTATACCTAAATTAGTAATCATGTCTATAATGCCTGATTAGGGTATTGTATCAAGAGCTTTGGCTAGGTCAAAGTAAGCATAGTCTTGCCTTCCTCCACTGCTTTGGTGACCCTCTCAAAAAAGTCCACCAGATTTAATAGGCACGACCTTCCTTTAACAAAGCCAAGCTGTGATGGGTCCAGTGTTTGCAGGTTACCTATGCCCTCATTTATCATAACCATTATGATTCTTTCCATGGCCTTACATATGAGGCCAGTTAGACTTATGGGCCTTTAGTTACCCAGAGCAGTGGTTGGACCTCCTTTGGTCAGGGAAGTGACTGTAGCCATCTTCCATTCCTTGGGCACAAAACCTGACTATAGGATCTAGTTGAAAAGTGATTCAAGTGGACCAGAGAGGTCATGTTTTATGCTATATATAAGCTTACTGGGGTGTTATCAATGTCCATTGATGCAGTGTTTTTGGATTTTTTTGGAGGTTCATTGATGAGTTGTTACCTAGTAATGTTTGGGAGGATTCTGGTATGCAATATTTCCGTTGGACTTTGGTGAGGAGCTTGTTAGAGAAATTTGAGCTGAACCTGTTAACCAAAAGATTGGCAAGGACCTCCAGTTCAGTGTGGGTGATACCATTTGCAATAAGTTTGACACATTGTTGCATATTTCCCATAAGGTTACAGACATAGCTACAGAAAGCTTTGTGGTTGTCCTTTGCCTGAGAAGCTTTCTTTTTCAAGTTTAGCCTTTGAAGTATTAATTAGCCCTCTTAGCTGCCTGTTTAGATTGGTATGGGGGCTTTTAGTATGTATGACTTTGTTCCTCCTACACCTGGCCAAGGTTTTTTTTCTTGTGTTGTATAACCAACTGCTATTGTGATTCTACCAGGGTGGATTGTCTTTTGAGTTTGTCTTACTCTTAATATGACCTGGCACAGCTCGCTCTATACAGCTATCAATGTGGTTGTACAGAGAATATGTAAATGCCTTTGCTGGGTTTGGGGGTGCTTGGAATTTAGCCAAGGTGTCACCTAGTCGAGAGAGAGAGAGAGAGAGAGAGAGAGAGAGAAATTAGCCTTGGAATAGCTCCTAAAGGTTTTTGTTTTCTCTGGATCCCTGGATTTAATTTTTGTTTCAAGCAATACTGCCTTATGGTCAGATCTGACGAGTCACAACATTACATTGGGTGAGGAACGTTGGCCCCCTTGTTTGTGAGTACAAGGTCAAGGATATTTGTACTCCTGGTAGGAGAATGGGCCAACTCTTCCAAGATGTTGGTATTAACAAAATTTAGGAATCTCAGGGCTTGTGCATTTGAAGTGGTTGAGGATTCCCAATCTATATAGGGGTAGTTGAGATCTCCCATGAATGTCATATTGGGTTGAATGGTGAGGAACTCTAGCACACTTAAAACGGTAGTGTCTGTTTCCTGGGACATGGAGGGGGAAACCTATTGGTTGCAAGGTTATGGTATGAGACCCTGTTTGTGGTGAGTTGCACATGTACGAGTTCCAGTGGGTCATACACTTTAATATGTGAGGTTGGTTTTAATATAGACTGAGACTCTTCCGCCTTTAATGCCCTCCTGTGCAGTAGCCGGTCTAAAGATGTGAAAGGCATAAGCTTGAATTGCTGGAGTACTCTCTGCAACTTTAAACCATCTCTCCATTACAACACAGATGTCTACACTCTCTAGGGAGAGGAAGGCTTGCAGGGAGTGGAGTTTCTTGTTAAGAGTTCTAGCATTGAGCAGTACTACCTTCAGATATTCCTTCACAGGTTCAGTTAAGTTAGGAGGTTTATCAGTTTAACATTGCCTAAAAATGGCACTATGTGGATGGAAAAGGTTTTTGCCAATATCTGAAAGCAAAGGGGGATAAGTGCAGATCATCCCTGGCAAAGCAGTGTGGTCTGTCAACCCTGTTCTCCCAGGCCATCCAATATTGTCCCCCTCTGGATTGACACCAGAAGGTAAGCCAGTTGTTAAAAATCAATCATTTTCTGTTGGTAATTTGGCATCATCCTTGGAGAAGGTAGTATGCTGCTCAGTGCTAGGCTCATACCTGCCTGATACACATAATCAGTGAGTTTGATCATGTTTTGCTTATAGTCAATCAAGGGAAGTATGTCTCAGGTCATTAGCACCCACATGGGCTATGGGAGTCATACTGGTACCTGTGATTCAGTGACCTGAGTGTCTGTGTAGCTTAATAGTTCCTAGCCCCAGAAAAACAAATAACAATGACTGCCTCCTTAGTCTGGTGAGGGGGATATCAGTGTGCCTCACTATAGACTCACCAATGACCAGGAATTCTGTCTGCATGCTGGTTTGCTTTAAGGGCTGAGCAATAGATACAGTGGATACAGTGTGATTATGTGTAGCTGTAAGTGGTGTTTTAATAAAGTATTTATGTGATGGTTGAGGACCCTTTTTAGATTGTGCTGTGCAGGAGGTCTTAGTGTTTTAGGAACATTGCCTGATAGTACCTCAGCATAAGTAGATTTATGTGTAGGATATTTGCCCTGTGCTTATATTCGTACTTTAGCAAATTTACTACTAACTTTTCATTTTATCATTTATCCAAAACAAAACTTTACACAAATTCAAAGAAGCAGCATAAACAATTAGGTTTATTAATTCTAAACCTCCATCTTCCTTGTCCATGTATAAGACTCCTCTCTTCACTGGATTCAACCTTGAACCCCCTATAATAGAAAAAAATGCTTGTTAGTATTTATTTTTCATAGATTATTGACAACATATAGACACTAGCTAAATATACAATCTTTCCCAGTCAAAAGGAATTAATTAAATAAACGTTTGTATTAAATGATAGCTTGCATGTTTTCCAAAAGCAACAAAGCTCCTTTATTTCATCCAGTATCCTATTCCATTGTTCCTCACTTAACATTTTTACCCAAAATCTTATTCCTTACACAGATTTCTTTCATTGAGAAAGCTACTTTTCCTATCTTCACTATATCACCCAGTCCTTTACTTTTTTCTTTATTTAATGTCATGACCAATATATTTAAACATTGATGTATATAACATAAATTCTTGCATCTAGACTTTTTTCTCATAAGCAATATAATATCATCTGCATAAGTAAACATGACTGGAATTTTTATCCCTTCATTAGTAATATACGTAGCACCTCCCGTGTACAAATTTACAACTCTAACTAATACATTCATAATTAATGCAAATAATATACTACATATAGAACATCCCTGATGGATGCCATTCTTTGTCTCTATTTCTTTGCTTAACCATCTACTCACTAACATTCTTACTTTATTTTTATTATATGCAAAACAACAAACGTTGTTAACTTTATTACTGTTGTTCACAAATGTTAATGTTGTACTGTATCAAGAGCTTTATTTAAATCTCCTATCATGATCTTAGTCACATCAGTCCTGTTTATAGCATTATCCACAATTTCCCTTACTATGAGTAATAATGCCTGACATCCTTTTCCTTTTAAATTATCCCCGAGTTTCTATAAACTCTGTTTAAGTTTAGAGTGAAGCCTACACGGAGTTTACGTGTTATGCATGATGAGCAGCAGCGCTAATTGCATATGCATATCTCACATCATGCTTACATGGATACAGGAAAGGTTTTGTGGCTAGCAACAGTGTTGCCAGCAAGGAAATCATGTAAACAAGCATGAACACATTCAGACAGACAGGCAAGTTTACTTAAGAGCAAGCTTGCTCTGGAGAATGCACAGACAGCCACAATGACTACCAGTGTTTAATTTAAGGCAATGAATACAGCTGTAACATATTATAGGGAAGTGTAGTCAGTGCAGAGTACAGTACAAACATGTTTCAGGCATACTGAAATAAAGTTTTGATGGTGATCATCAAGGGTACATCCTCCACTGCTTTATAAATACACTAGTCTGGGGAGGTGTGTGTATTGAAAAGAGCCACACATATGATAGGAATGAAGAAAGGGGAAGAGGACATGTGAAACATGGTAATGTACACCAGATAAGGGCATGTCAATGTACATGCATCCGAAAGACAAGACAGTTGTAGCATGAACAGTAATCACATATGAACATAATACAGTACATACTGCTGTTTACACCTCCTTATGGGCATAGTCATATCATCACACAGTTATTGTATATTATGTAACTGTCAAAGAATGTCACATTTCAATGGAGATGATTTCTTGTGCTATAAGCACCCTGACATGATCACTTGAGAGGATATTTATCAAGGAAGGTATATACAATAGGGGTATGTGCATATTGTGAAGATGTGCAAAATGAGTTGGTTGAATATGAATGTAATGTCAGCATAGATCACAACCAATTGGGACACATAGCAATAGGCTCATGGACAACAGTAGACAGTAGCATGCACAATCATGGACAATATCAGAACAATACCACCATTAATCTGTGTCACTGGCATAAAATATGTGATTATGGGTTATTATACATGTTCTGCATGAACACACTTGTACAACTGTAATGATTTGTCAATAATCTATAAGGGGAATCAAGCACACCTTCCTCAAAAAAGACCACTTTTCGAAGGTGTTAAGAGGGACACCTGTAGTTAAACTACAAGCAATCTTGGCTAGTTGAGAGATTTGCATGAGACATATGCCACAATCCACACTTGTTAAGAATGTAACCCATGCCATAAATGATGTCAGTGAGGTATGTATTTACTGGGTGAGTCACAGGGATATGTATCACATATGCATCTTGTATAACACCTTGAAGGGAAGTCTGCATTCTCAACTCCTAATGGTTATGTATCACAGAATACTTATGTATGGCCAATAAAGATGCTTGGGAGCTCACTGTGGCAAAAGTGATAAACTTGAGTAAATCATTCCTGGAAGATGCATAGTGAGGTACATGCAAAGTGTGCATTGTACTCAATTACTGGTATGATGAGAACAATGGGACAACAACATATTTTGATGTGGATGGCCTGCCCATACTCAGATGTTTTGCTAGATGCAAGGGATTTGTCACCACGGTGGTCACATGCTGTTGGAGGTTCTGCTTACTATCCACCTAGGTACCCAGCTCACATACCACTTGGTCTGCTCGCAGAGGTAAGCTGTCCATATTACAATTAACTTGTGTATTTGCTTTCATAAAGGAACTAATTGTGATTTCTGTTCATCTACTCTGGCTACGTGGCTCAAGCAACAATCTTTTGTGTGTGTTAATACTTTCTGCAGTACATCAATATTGTTCTAGAATTCAGTGATTGCCCACAATTTGCAGTCATCCAGAAAGCTGGTTAGACAAAGGATGTGTACATTTATCTTGACTTATGAGATTTAAATACTGAACAGGAAAGGTTAATGGAGTCTAGCTAAAGGTGACTTCATGCTCTCCTGAGAAAATAAACTGAGTAATGTCGGCATGTACACTTTTTGCCTTATGTGTCCTGTATGTAGTGCATTTGTCTACCCACTTGGTGACATAGGTGTTTATGCCCACTTGAGACCATTTTCCTGTAATACCTGAGTGTGGATATGTGTCAAATGCCTTGGCCAGGTCAACTTATGAGGGATGACAGTCTTTTCCTCATTCATGCCCTTAGTGACCTTCTTGAAGATGTCAAACAGATTTAACAGACTGTGCTGTGGCACTTGCATTAAGTACTGAGTTCTGTAGCTACCGTAGATAGCTAGGTAGGGGTTCTAATCTCACTGTAGTCAACTTATGTGGGTGTTTATGTTAAGTTAGCTATCATTTAGGGTGGGAGGTTTGCATAATGGTTAAGCGGTTTACCTTACAGACACAAACTGCATGGTTTCATTCTCACATGGGGTAATTGGCTAGGCTTAAAATGGCCCACCCACAAGGGTAGTTAGCCTAGTACTAATTTATGAGCCTATGAACAGACACAGTTGGGAGGTTACCTGTGTCCTTTCTGACAAGGTCCACGATGAGTCGTTGGCCTGCCTTACAGCTGAGGACAGTAAGGATTATGGGTCCCTGCATCAAGTGATGGTTCCCCACTTCTTCCAATGGATGACTGTTGCTGTACACCCTTCTGCAAGAACACAGGTTGTCTAGAGGATGTACTTCAGTAGGGATCCAACTTTGTCTGCTAGGTCAGGTATTAAGTCACAGAAGATTCAACCTGGGATGTTGTCAGGGACCATTGATTCTGTGTTTCTAGCCTTAGAGAGCACACAGATGAGTTGCTCTCCTGAGAAAATAAACTGAGTAATGTCGGCATGTATACTTTAGCTGATGGCCAGTGGCAACAGGGGAGTGAATTGTGAGACAAACTGTGAGCTAGAAGATTGTCTGCTGGTGGCATCCACAAACAGCACTGTGCTTAGCTGTGTATTTCCCTTAACATTTCACATTTATTTAAATGAATGATTTGTGACAACACTTCCAAATATAACCTTGGTTAGGCATTACATGCCACACAGTGGTACTGTTCACATAGTCATATAACTGTGCCAATGTCACATAATTACATCAATTGCACAACATACGATTATAGGTTTTTCACTGTGTTTGAGTGGCCTGATACCATATAAGGACACATAACAAATAAGCTGGTTGTGGCTCATGCAGAACATTTGCTGACACAAATGCTGTAGTGACACAATGGTGCTGGTAACCACCTCAATAATCCCTGGGAATAGCAACACAGTTGTGCCTACAATGAATTCCACAAGGTTGCAATTGAATAAAAATGTGATATTTTTATGTATATCACAGCATTACAATATGTGGATGAAACAAGACTTATGTGCCCATGTGATCAGTATGAATTTATATTGATGTATGTCACAGAACATTTAATGATGGTAGGTAGACACATGCACACCTGTGCCATACTTCAAGTGTCACTGTGATGGTTGAATGAGAACTGCAGAGAATGCCGATCTGCTCCACTACAAAAGCACGTGCCTTACTAAGCCAACAATTAGTACAGTATCATCCAAGGTCAACAGTTCTCAGGAGGCATATTACTACAGCTGTTATGGAAGGAACAAGTAATGAAATGGCAGCAGCAGCAGCCATCAATACATTATCTCACATCACAGCTTGTAATACCCTCTTGTAGGCCTACAATACATACACACCTGAACATAGCATATGTTGATGGCAGCAACATTGGCATGTGAAATGTTCATAGGGTCATAGGACATTACTAAGCTGAGTCATAAGATATTACTAAGTTAATGGCCAACATCACATACAGTCTATGACATTATTATACAATTTAAACCAAACTCCATACATCTATATGCTGGAAGATTGTAAGGCTATGTGCGTATAAATGTATTTGTTTCATTGCATTACATAGGGCATCACTCCATATGTGACATGTGCACCACACCATGACAGAATTAGCAATTAGACATTCAGTTGTCTGGAGATGGCTAGACAAAGGATGTGTACATTTATCTTGACTTATGAGATTTAAATACTGAACAGGAAAGGTCAATGGAGTCTAGCTAAAGGTGACTTCACACACTTTTTGCCTTATGTGTCCTGTATGTAGTGCATTTGTCTACCCACTTGGTGACATAGGTGTTTATGCCCACTTGAGACCATTTTCCTGTAATACCTGAGTGTGGATATGTGTCAAATGCCTTGGCCAGGTCAACTTATGAGGGATGGCAGTCTTTTCCTCATTCATGCCCTTGGTGACCTTCTTGAAGATGTCAAACAGATTTAACAGACTGTGCTGTGGCACTTGCATTAAGTACTGAGTTCTGTAGCTACCGTAGATAGCTAGGTAGGGGTTCTAATCTCACTGTAGTCAACTTATGTGGGTGTTTATGTTAAATTAGCTATCATTTAGCGTGGGAGGTTTGCATAATGGTTAAGCTGTTTACCTTACAGATACAAACTGCATGATTTCATTCTCACATGGGGTAATTGGCTAGGCTTAAAATGGCCCACCCACAAGGGTAGTTAGCCTAGTACTAATTTATGAGCCTATGAACAGACACAGTTGGGAGGTTACCTGTGTCCTTTCTGATAAGGTCCACGATGAGTCGTTGGCCTGCCTCACAGCTGAGGACAGTAAGGATTATGGGTCCCTGCATCAAGTGATGGTTCCCCCCTTCTTCCAATGGATGACTGTTGCTGTACACCCTTCTGCAAGAACACAGGTTATCTAGAGGATGTACTTCAGTAGGGATCCAACTGTGTCTGCTAGGTCAGGTATTAAGTCACAGAAGATTCAACCTGGGATGTTGTCAGGGACCATTGATTCTGTGTTTCTAGTCTTAGAGAGCACACAGATGAGTTGCTCTCCTGAGAAAATAAACTGAGCAGTGTCGGCATGTATACTTTAGCTGATGGCCAGTGGCAACAGGGGAGTGAATTGTGAGACAAACTGTGAGCTAGAAGATTGTCTGCTGGTGGCATCCACAAACAGCACTGTGCTTAGTTGTGTATTTCCCTTAACATTTCACATTTATTTAAATGAATGATTTGTGACAACACTTCCAAATATAACCTTGGTTAGGCATTACATGCCACACAGTGGTACTGTTCACATAGTCATATAACTGTGCCAATGTCACATAATTACATCAATTGCACAACATACGATTATAGGTTTTTCACTGTGTTTGAGTGGCCTGATACCATATAAGGACACATAACAAATGAGCTGGTTGTGGCTCATGCAGAAAATTTGCTGACACAAATGCTGTAGTGACACAATGGTGCTGGTGACCACCTCAATAATCCCTGGGAATAGCAACACAGTTGTGCCTACAATGAATTCCACAAGGTTGCAATTGAATAAAAATGTGATATTTTTATGTATATCACAGCATTACAATATGTGGATGAAACAAGACTTATGTGCCCATGTGATCAGTATGAATTTATATTGATGTATGTCACAGAGCATTTAATGATGGTAGGTAGACACATGCACACCTGTGCCATACTTCAAGTGTCATTGTGATGGTTGAATGAGAACTGCAGAGAATGCCGATCTGCTCCACTACAAAAGCACGTGCCTTACTAAGCCAACAATAAGTACAGTATCATCCAAGGTCAACAGTTCTCAGGAGGTATATTACTACAGCTGTTATGGAAGGAACAAGTAATGAAATGGCAGCAGCAGCAGCCATCAATACATTACCTCACATCACAGCTTGTAATACCCTCTTGTAGGCCTACAATACATACACACCTGAACATAGCATATGTTGATGGCAGCAACATTGGCATGTGAAATGTTCATAGGGTCATAGGACATTACTAAGCTGAGTCATAAGATATTACTAAGTTAATGGCCAACATCACATACAGTCTATGACATTATTATACAATTTAAACCAAACTCCATACATCTATATGCTGGAAGATTGTAAGGCTATGTGCGTATAAATGTATTTGTTTTATTGCATTACATAGGGCATCACTCCATATGTGACATGTGCACCACACCATGACAGAATTAGCAATTACACATTCAGTTGTCTGGAGATGGCCTGCAGAGGCTCATGGAAGAACTCTGCTTCATTATGTGTGTATGCATCTTTGACATTAGGACATCCTCCACACCTCTGCAATAGGGAATCTTGGATGTATGGGGCTACATTAAAGGTTCTCCAAAGGAGAAGTGAAATTCAAAGATTCAAGATTCAAAGAGTCACAGAAACTTTATTGTCATTTAGGAAACGCATATGCTACCTAAATGAAATTTGGAGTGTCAGCTCTTTTATAGGAAAAAACATACACAAAAAGACAAGACTAGACATGATAGGTATTAAAGAATAAAACAACTCTATTACAAAAAGTAAAAGTCTAGGTAGCTGACGCACATGCTTGTACTCTATTTATATACACTTGGACAACACTGAATACTAGATGATCAACACATGAAAAGTACATTATACACAGATGCAAGATTGGGTGATATTGCACATAAGGAATCGATTGGAATTGCACTTGAATTACAATATATTATTTTTAGTATGCAATAAATAAATAGAATTAATGTATGAATAAAAAAATAAAAAAAATGAGAGTGTAACAGTCTAATATAATTTTGATACAGCCAGATTTACATCTGCATTAATGAGTCTTATTGCAGTAGGATGAAAACTGTTCATGAATCTGGAGGTCCTGCAGCGGATACTCAGTAACCTTCTACCAGATGCAAGTTTAGTGAACCAACCATATGCTGGATAAGAAGTGTCACACAGTATTTTGCAGGACCTCCTTTTATATCTCATTTCAAAGAGCTCCTGTAAGGTTGGAAGACTAGTGTCCACATTCTTTTCTGTTGTTCTTATTATTCTTTGTAGCTTCTTCCTTTCGACCATTGTGCTGTTGCCAAGCCATACAGTGCAGTTGCTGGTGATAATGCTCTTGATGGCTCCCCTGTAGAAGGTATTTAGAGCATTCATAGAGAGCTTTGCATTTCTAAGCCTTCTTAGGAAGTGTAGTAACTGGTGGGCTTTTTTAATTACCTGGCCTGTGTTTGTACTCCAAGAAAGATCCTGATATGTGTAGCCCCAGGAACTTAATAGTTTGGAATCTCTCCGCTTCTTCAACATTGATCTTGAGGGGCAGGTGCATGACAGAGCTTTTTCTGAAGTCAATGATGATTTCTTTTGTTTTATTGATTTTCAGGTCCAAATTGAAATGAAAAGTTATTCAAAAGATCATACAATTACTGTAATGTACCACCAAACATACACACAGAAGTAGACTGGGTCTGGTTTGAACATTACACTAGTGAAATTATAGAAGCTGAATTCCATATAATGTAACAGTAGCAGAACAACATATGTCTGACTTCAACAGTGTCATGTTGCACTTTACTGAGTATGATAGCATCATTGTATGCTGAAAAGAACATGTTTGGAGGAGTGTCTGACATGGATGTGGAGTCACATCTCAGTGAAACATTGTCTCAAAAATATTATGTTAATGTTTAGTGGATATAAAAAGCGTACACACCCCTGTTAAAATGCCAGTTTTTTGAGACCACAATAAATCATTTCAAAACGTTTCCCACCTTTAATGTGACCTATAACCTGCACAATTTAATTGAAAAGCAAACAAATATGTTAGGGGCATAAATATAAAAAATTGAAAACATACAATAAGCTGGTTGCATAAGTGTGCATACCCTTAAACTAATACTTTGTTGAAGCACCTTTTGATTTAATTACAGCATTCAGTCTTCTTGAGTACACACCTGCCATCAATTAAAGTGACTCTGTTTAACCCAAATAAAGTGCAGCTGTCTTAGTAGGATTTTCCTGACATTTGCCCAGTTGCCTGCTACAGCAAATGCCATGGTTTGCAGCGAGCTTACAAAGCATCAAAGGGATCTCATTGTTGAAAGGTATCAGTCAGGAGAAGGGTTCAAAAAATTTCCACAGCATTGGATATAACATGGAACACAGTGAAGACAGTCATCAAAAAGTGGAGAAAATATGTTTTTTTTGTTCGTGGTGGCATTTTTATGGTCGTTGTTTCCATGGCTGAAGGAGTGGACCATTTGGATTTCCAGGACATGCCACTTTTATTTAGAGATGAACCAGATGAGGCTCCGGTCACCCATGGAGAATTTAAACAGGTTTTATTTTTACTCACGCAGCTGAATAACACTCTGAATTCGAGGCATGGTAATTCATTTCCTGGTAATCAGCAGCACGGTCTTGAACCAAGGAGGAAGCAGGATTCATCGACAACACTGGGTTCGATTAACACCGTACAGGCTGAACCCCTTGAAGAGATCCTATTGGTTAACGCTGACTCACATGAACAGATGGGCCAAGCTCCAATAAATCAAGTTAACAAGATGAACGCTTCCAAAAAGGATTTTAACTTTAATGCTTGGGCTGGTCAGCAATTCCTTTTTAAACCAGGTACTGTGTCTGTTAATTCTAATTGTTGTACCGAACACCAATTTAATGAGCTGAGAGACAAACTTTATTCTTACAAAAGTATGCAGCTTGAGATTGATTATTTGAAAGAATGCGTACGTGTTCAACGCATTCCTAAAGGTTTGCGTTGCTATAAATTTCCGAACAACGCTTTACCAGGAACTGCTTTTTATAATAAACTGTGTGACATTTTCGACAGAGCAGGTCTGGAAATGCTTAATCTCATGATAAAAGATTACGAAGCCAAAGCCGATATTTTGTTAAAGGAGGTTAACATCTTAAATGATTCTTTGGTTAATGACAATAATTTTATGAGTGTCAAGAAGAATTATGACAGTGTATTCCATGAAGTGGACCAATATTGTGTAAAAATACTCAAACATAAAATCAGAAAGCTAGAGAGATCTCATTGAATATAAGGAGGGCACAGCCTATCCATCCCCTGGAAAGGGTGGATGGAATATTAAGCAACCAGTAGATAGAGTCAATGAGGTCAATAATGGCAATAAACATTCTGAAACACCTGTAGATCCACCCAGGAGGAGTGAGCGTTTAGCTGAGAAGGGGAGGAAAAACTCACTCCAGGATTTTCAGTATCTCCCGGGCAGAGCAGGGGGGAGGGGCATGATGTACCAGCAGCAGGGGTGGAAAAGGACACGCAGGTAGAGAGATTTTTAGCATTATTGACTCTGAGTGTGTGGACAATATATCTACTCTGAACACTTATGCAACCAGCTTATTGTATGTTTTCAATTTTTTATATTTATGCCCCTAACATATTTGTTTGCTTTTCAATTGAACTGTACAGGTTATAGGCCACATTAAAGGTAGGAAAAGATTTGAAATTATTTATTGGGGTCTCACTTTTTATATCACAAAAACCTGGCATTTTAATAGGTGTGTACACTTTTTATATCCACTGTATGCGCATTCAGTTTGCCTGGTGTCAGAGTCGAACCCCTACATATAGAGTTATAGAAGCTGAAGAACACAGTACTTAACATTACTACCACAGCACAACTTTGACTTGAAAGATGTCAGAGGGTAATTTATACAGGGTGACATCATCAGTGTATGTTACATGAAGATGTTTGGAGTAGTGTCTGACATAGTGGGGGCTCACATGCCATTTTAAAATTGTCAACATACTGATTTTTGAATGAGCACACACACACACCAATTGATTGCAGCAAGACTAGAGCACTCACCTAACTATCTACAGAAGACAGTATTTATCACAAGCACCACAGCACAAGTCTGGCTTTTAGAGTATCAGACAACACTTTTTAGCTAATAACACCAGCAGTGTCTGGTGGGAAGAAGATGGTATTAGGAATTTCTCATATGCTGTTTTAAAATGATCTCTTGAATGTGAACAAACTGAACACAAACACACACACACACACACACACACACACACACACACACACACACACACACACACACACACACACACACACTCACAACTTAACCGCAGTGAGACCAGAAACCCTACCTAACTATCTACAGAACACAATACCTAATGTAAATGCCACAGCATAAGTCTGGCTTTTAGTGTGTCAGACAATACTTTATAGCTGATGTTTGTGAGAAGATGCTGGGTGGCCTGTATGAAATGGCTGGGTAGGCATATATGACTGTCCAAATATTTGTTGTCCATGGGACTTGACTGCTGATAGTTGAATACAGACTCATACTCTTCTGACTACATAGACACACACATATACACACACAAACACATCAGTTGACTGTAGTGAGATTAGAACCCTACTTAACTAGTTACACCAACTACAGAACTCAGTAGTTAATGAAAGTGCCGCAGCACAAGTCTGACTTTTACATTGCTGCTGGATAATTTATAGTGGATAACATCATCATTGTACATTTGGGAGAAGATATTAGGAAACCTGTATGAAATGGCTGGGTAGGCATGTGCGACTGTCAAGATATTAGTTCTGTATGGGACTGGATTGATGACAGTAGGATATGGACTGATGTCCTTCTGACTATGCACACATAGCAACACACACATAATATGGCTGCTATGGTAAGTTAATCCACATGTAAGTATTTTGTTCCCATCCGTAGAACACAGTAGTTAATGATTGCACCATCCCTTAAGTAGGTTTTTTGTCTTGTCATATTGGTCTTTATATTTGATGCCAACATCATTATATGCTGTGGGTAACATATCATGTTAAGAGAGTGGTGTGCAAAGTGAGGATTTTGTATTTTCTGTTGTGTTTCCAATTTGAATGCATACTTTCAAAGACCGCTTCTCAAAAGAGATGCAAAAAGCTATCAGGAATGCATGTAGCAGAACTGAGACATAGGCAGCTGTTTCTCAGTATGTTATGTGCATTACACACTTATTGTCACACACAGACACACATACACATTTTGTGAGCGGCATAAATGCTGCTGTGTATATACATGTGTTCATATCTGTGATGAATTTATGTCCACATTAATACATGTATAAGACAATCTGAATGTCTGTTTTCACGGTGTTTAATTTCTCCAAGTCTTCTAGGTTTCTAATACCTAATTCAAAGTATGACTAAAGTTCATGAAATTAGTATTGTTTCAATCTTTGATGTTAGTAGAAGTGCTCTTAGCAGCACCTGCAATTTGCCCAGAATCGACTCCTTCTATAATTCATAAGGAGTTATGTGTATCTGTCAAAAAACAACTCAGAATAAAACAAAGAACCAGCAAAAATTTTATAGAAACAAATAATCCAATAAGCTCTTTCGTCTCTAGTCTAGAGTCTAGTCTAAAGACAAAAGCGCTTACTGGATGATTTGTTTTGATTAAATTTGCTGGTTCATTATTTTATTCTGAGTTGTTTTTTGATATATATATATATATATATATATATATATATATATATATATATATATATTTATATATTTCCTTTTTTCTTTATAACAACTATAAGATCCATTTTTTTTGTATTTGAGTTACATGTATCAGTAACATATCTACGTACAATTGTAAATTATTTTTTATAAGATCCATTGCTCCTACTACCATTGGAACTGTTTGGGTATCTTTCTTCCACATTGCTCTCATTTCTGCCTGTAAAGCTTTGTATTTTATGACTTTGTGCCTCTCTGTACATAAGACACTGTAGTCACTGGCTGTAGCAATTTCAACGATCAATGCTACTTTTGTCTTTTTTTCATGGACTATTATATCTGGTTTTCTTGCATCTACTTTTTAACTGTTGGTAATATGTGGTCCCATGTGATATAAACTTCATCATTTTCTATAATACTTTGTATCTCATGTTTCCAGTGCTTGTCAGCTACTTCAATACCCAGTGCAACAGTCTTGCTACATTATTATGCCTTTCAGTATATAGTCCTTCTGACATTAATGTATCACACGCAGCAGCAAGATATACAACTGTTTCCACTTCTGTTTTACAAAACCTACATTTGTCTGTTTCTCCCACATGTTCAATGGACTTTGTAAACCAATGTGTACATAGTCCACTATCCTGGACTGCCAATATTAACCGTTTGTCTTTTGGTTTAAAGTCACCCCTCCTTAACCATTTCTGCATTCAGTTCTGATCAACATGAGGTAGTTTCAAGAGTTTTCTATACTTGCAACTATATTTATGCATTTTCCACATTTCTTGTCTTCTCATCTGATCTTTCACCTTATATTCTTTTTTGGCACATTCAGTTGCTGCCTTCTTTGTATATACTTCTGGTTTGATTTCCATTCGCACTTGAAACTGATATGCTTCTACTAATCTAATTAGGGAAGTCATCTTAGACTTATTCTCTTCATGTTTTAAAACCTTCACTATGTTTAGATCTTGCTCATTGGTGTTTACTAGCTAATGACCACAAGGGCCTTTTTAAGCCTAGCTATGCATCCCAAACCTTTGACAAGTTCTGGCACCTTTGGTAAGTGTAAGCAGGGGCTTAGGAGATAAAACATTTAAAAGCAGGGACCTGGGAGATGAACCGTTTACAGGTGTGTCCATTAGAGACATAGGTGCCAAGCCAAAGATGAATTTCCTGTTCCCCTTCCAACAGTCCAAGTTACACTTGAAATTATTTAGAGAGAAACTCTGCTTCACATGGATGGGGAGCCTGTTCCAGAGATGGAGTAGACTCTGGGATGCATACCTGTCTCTCCAGCAGGCAAGGTTTAAGTCTTTAGAATGGATAAGTCTAGTGTTGTTTGTTTTGTGGATATGCAGGAGGTCCATAAGAGTTGGTTCTGACAATGCTCTGTATGCCAGGCATAGATCTCCCCTCAATGGCCTGTAGAAGACAGAATACAGGGAATGATAGGTCTGAAAAATTGTGAATACAGTGGAACAATGACTTCCTTTGACCTAGATGCCATACCTTTGTTTATAAGTTGCACAATGTAGAATGATTTCCTCACTACTGTAGACATGTCATAGTCAAAGGTTAGATTACTGTCTATATTTTTCCCTAAGTCCCTGACTTCTGGGTCATCTCTCAGGGGTGTGTTGTCAATATGATAGTTACCAGGTGTGGATGACTTCCTGAATGATTCTAGTATGCATTTATTGGCATTTAGTTTTAGTCCATGGCTCTGACACCAGTTATTTGTCTGTGTCAGCCCTTCCTGGAGAACATTTGTGTTGGTGTGGGATTAAATGACAGCTCCTAATTTGCAATCAACTGCATATTTAGTCAGTCAGAGACAAATGACATTGGCCTTGACTTCACTGAAGTAAATACCAAAAAGGACCTGTCCAAGGACCGATACATGAGGGACTCCAATTGTGACTAGCCTCTTTGTCGAGGTGAACTCCCCAATTCTAACTTCCTGGGTCCTGTCTGTGAGCCAGTTGGCTATCTACTGAGTTTAATATGGGTTTGTACCTAATCTCTTGAGTTTTTCAACAATGCCTGAGTGGGGTATTGTGTGAAATGCCTTGGCCAGGTCAAGGTAGACAGTGTGAACCATGTTTCCTCTCATCCATTGCTTTGGTGACCTCCTCAAAGAAGTCCACCAGGCTGAGCAGACATGACCTGCCCTTGACAAAACCAAACTGGGTGGATGCAGTGTCTGGAGGTTTACTATATCAATATTGATCATTTCCATGATAATTCTTTGCATGGCTGTGCATACAAGACTAGTGAGACTTATGGGTCTGTAGTTTCCTGGGTCTGTAAATTGCCCACCTTTGTGCAGAGGGATGACTGCTGCTGTTCTCCATTCATGAAACACGAAGCCTGTTTGGAGGCTACAGTTCAATAGCAATTCTAGAGGTCCTGATAGGTCATAATTCCTGCTATTTAGAAGGCATCCTGGGATATTGTCTGGGCTCACTGATGCAGTATTCTTGGCCTTAGAGAAAGCATTAAAGACCTTTTCCTAATGAGAGCAGGGGGAGTTATATTTGATGGTATTTCTTGAGGGAAGGTTGAGGGGAAGAGAGGGGAAAAGTTGCAGCTGAATTCATTGGCCAGTAGGTTTGCTAAATCATCTGGCTCAATATAGGTGGCTCCATTTACAATAAGCTCTGCACACAATTGTGCACTGCCTTTGAGGTTGTGGACATAGCTAAAGAATACCTTGTGGTTGCCCTTGACCTGAGAGGTCAAATTTACCTCAGATTTGGTTTGGTAGACTTTATTTATCCTCTGAGTTGTTTGTTGAGTTTGATGAGAGTGTTTCTATCCTGCTGGGTGCTTCACTTCCTAATTTTTGCCATGGTTTTCTTCCTTCTGTTATACAGCCTACTGATTTTGTGATTCCACCAGGGTGGCTTGTTTTATGATTTAGTTCTGTACTTCTTCATGGGGGGTACAGGGTTTCTTTGAGCTGTTCTGCATAGACAGCAATGTTCTCAGGGTTGATGGAGGTTTGAAATTTTGCCAGGTTATCACTTAATAGCAAGAATTTAGCCTTAGAGTAGTTCATGAATATTCCAGGTTTAGCTGGGGGTCCAGGTTTTATTTTTACTTCATAGGAGAACATTTTGTGGTCTGACCTTACCAGGAAAGACATTACACTAGGGGGTATTAGTGAGGACCAGATCCAGTATGGTTGCACCCCTGGTTGCTATATTGACAATCTGGTCCAGGGAGTTCGTGTTTACAATATTCAGGAATCTCTGTGCCTGTACATTTGGCTTCATAAAGGATTCCCAGTTAATAGTGGGGTAATTACATTTGCCCATGAATATGGTATTGGGTTGGATGGTGAGTGTTTCCAATAAGTTTAAATACATGGTATGGGTTTTCTGAGTCAGAGAGGGCACCTATAGCTTGCAAGGAAGTGATATTGGATTTTGCGTATGGTGATTTCAGAATGGAGAAGCTCAAGTGCATTTTTCTTTTTGACTAGCCTTAAGGTATATTTATTTTTTATGTAAATCGAAACACCTCCACCTTTAGTCCCTGTCTGTGTAGTAGCTGGTTTAAATGTGTGGAAGGCATTGTACCCTTGCACTGCCGGTGTGCTGTCTGTGGCTTTAAATCATGTCTCAGTGATCGCACAGATGTCAGCATTCTCTAGGGTGAAGAGAGCTTCTAGGGAGAAGAGTTTTTTGTTTAGACTCCTACCACTGAGCAGTAATACCTTTAGATTTTCTTGGTTTTGGTTTGCTATGTCAGAAGTACTTTTAGTTTGGTATTGCCTTAAAAAGGCACTATGGGGGAAGACAATGTTTTAGCTAATATTCGAAAGCCTAGACGTGAGATGTGCAGACCTTCCCTGGCAAAGCAGAGTGGTCTGGTGACCATCTCCTTCCATGGTGACAAATATTACATCCCCTTAGAATGACACCAGAAACTAAGCCAATTATTTAAGTCAGTTATCTTTTGTTTGTATTGTGGCATCATCCTTGGAGAAGATAAAATTCTGCTCAGTGCTAGGCATGTACCAGCCTGGGATACATATTCCAAGAGCGCCATGATATCTCTCTTCATATAGTCTAGGGAGGTATGTCTCAGGTCATTTACACCAGCATGAACTATATGACCTGAGTCATACTGGTACTTATGATCCAATGACCTGAGTGCGTGCATAATGTGGCAGATCCTAGCTCCTGATAAGCAACTAACTGTGACTTTCCCCTTACACAGGCTGGTGAGAGGAACATCAGTGTATCTTATGATGGAGTCTCCAATTACCAGAATGTTGGATTGTGTGTTGGGTTGAATTATGGGCTTAGAAGTAGAGGGTCCATGAGATGTGGCTATATGTGTTGATGTGGATGCTGCTTTGAAAGGGTGCATTCAGGGCTGCTGAGGGTATGTTTTATGTGTACTTCATCTAGGAGGTCTTTGGGGTTTAGGAAGATTACATTTAAGTGTCTCACTATATGTGGTTCTATATATCTGATTTGAATTGTGTGTGATGGGTGCAGCATGTGTACTACTGACAACCTTATTGACATTAAGAGTACTTTTATGTGAGAGCTTTGCCTCCAGTGACATTGTGTAAATACATCTTTCACATACCATATCAGTTTGTTTGAGAATTAACTGGTTTTACATTGCCTCAGCATTCCCATATCTACCAAGCTGGTAACAGAGATAGTGGGAAAGTTCATATCCATGGCAACAGACCCTTTTTTATTGATTAGACAGCTGGAGTGAGAATATACAGCAATGCCAGGAGTATACAGTTTGCAGCTCTGGGGACAGTGTTTGTCACTGTAAACTAGTTGTCCTATGTGCAACTAGGCATTGGTGAAATTTCAATCATGCTTTTACAGGAAAAATGTTACTCAAGGTGTCTGTATCTATACAGGCACTGCCAAGGGAAACTAATAAGTAGACCCTGAAAAAAATCTAAGGATGAAGTACTTATGCAGATATTCTGAAGTCTGAAACAAATGAATCAGTACTTATTAAAAACAAGGAAATAGTTTGTCAAGAATGATGAAAGCATGATAGTTGTGTGAATGGATACTGCCTGGCTACTAGTAGTGGTGGTCTCACCACAGCTTCACTATGCTAGGTTATAATGCTCCTTTGCTTCTTCCCTCATCAGAAGGAAAACATTAGCACCAATCCCAAGATGAGAAGCACGCCACAGCCTGTTTGCTGATCCACAGTCTTGTCTCAGATCGTACAAAGCTCTATAGGCTTGTTGTAGCCTTTTCCTGGTAGATGCCTTGAATAGAAACCAGAACAATCAGGAACATCAAGAACAGACATTCACTGACTAACCAAAAACAGTCAGGAATCAATGCACTCTGCTCCTTCTCTCACCAAGAGCATAGTATAAGCACAAATTTCAAGTTGTTGCCTGTGGAGCAATTATTAGGCTTTCTGGTGATCATCAGTCTCCAGAAAATAATGTCTCTGTGCTCCTTCTCTCACCAGGAGAAAATAGAAGCACTAATCCCAAGAAGACTACTGAGGGGCAGAATGTGAGCTCTCCAATAATTGGTGGTCTTGCAAAAGATGTTGCAGATTTTAAAAATAAGATGGAAAAATGTGTTAATATCCTAAGCAAGGTATTGTGCGTTAAGCAGTTAGATATGAAAGAGGGGGTAACTTAAGCTTTAGCTGTGTAAGTGGAGAGACACTAATTTTAAAAGAGGAAGATAGATTGAAAGGGGGTGGGCACTTTGAATTCTGGTTCTATGGAATGCAGTGGGATGGCCAATAAATTTAAATAGCTGAAGGGGAGTGATTTCACAAAATGATAATTCTGTGCTTACCCACAACAACCAATGAAAGAGGAGAGGGAAGTAGATATGTGGCCAAATTAACATAAGGGGCAGGTAACTGGAAAGGATAACAGATATGTATGCAGTCCTAAGATTGTGGATATATACATATAATCAATTTTGAGGAGGCCCATACTTCCTTCAGAATGAGGAATATATAATCTTGGAATACACTGACTTTCATAAATCATTTAATAAGCATGAAACATTTTTCTTGTTTTCTTGTCCAACTGATCCAATATCTTGGGGCCAGTGTAACTTAGGACAGGAAGAACAAATTGCATGGACTTTATTCCTAGATACCAGAGCAGTTTTCAATATTAATTTTAGTCATCTAAAACACTAAGTTTTATTTGCATTTGTTCATGTTTTATTGTTGATCCTTTAACAATTCCCAAATATTTATACACTCCCTCTTGTTCAAGTTCTTTAATATCACATTCCTGTCCCAGACTGATGCTTTCTAGGTGCTGCAGCTTTCCTGCTTTAAAGATTGCTTTTGCACATTTATCAAGATCAAATGACATTCTTATATCATCTGAGAAAGTTTTGACCACTTGTAGTTGTGCTTTTAGTTCCTCCTCTGGTGAACTATATAGTTTTAAATCATCCGCAAAAAGAAGATGAGAAGTCTTTACATGTTGTTATTTTCTGGGAGCCAAATTACCTAATCTGTTAAGTAAACAACTTGATGGGTTAAGGGCATGACAAAAGAGCAACAGTGACAAAGAGTCACCCTGAAATATCCCCTTTGAATATTTATGCCTGGAATAATAATTTGCCCTTGATCATGGCTTAACTGCAAAGTGGTTTGCGACTGTTTCATGACCACTGTAACGTAATTGGTCAGTGTAGGGTGTATCTTAATCATTTGCAAGCACTCTTTTATCCATGAATGTGGGATGCTGTCAAATGCTTTTTTGTAGTCTATCCATACCATACTTAGATTGTCTCCCTTTTTACAGTTCTCCATTATCAATTTATTTAACAACAAATGATCCTTTGTTCCATATGACTTTATTTTGTTACCCTTTTGGTCTATTGCCATAATTGAGTTTTCTTCCAAAGGACTATAAACTCTATTAGCATCAATTCCAGTGTATACTTTATACATTGTCAGAAGGCAAATTATTGGTCTATAGTTTTTAGGATAGCTTGCAGGTTCACTCTTAAGGAGAAGAATTGTTCTTCCTGTTGTTAAGTAGGCTGGTGTCTGTTTGGGGTATGTATATCAATAGTTCTTACTCATGGCTAAATCTTCATATAAAGATGTTAATACTTTTAGCCAGAAGTTAGGTACTGCATCTGAGCTTCGGGTTTTCCATTTAGGAACTTTTCTTAATTTTGTTTCAATTTCTCTGACCATTACTTCATCCCATTTTATATCCTGCACCTTTGAACTTCGTATTCTTTCTTTTACTTATTCTGTCTATTCATTATTTTTATGTTCCACATAATCTCCATAGATATTTTTCCATAATGTGCCTATTTCTTCTTTTTTTGATGGTGCTGTTTCAATTCCTTTTGTCTTGTTTCTCAATTCTCTATAAAACTTTTTGAGTCATCAATAAATTAATTATTTTATACTTTTCATTTATATTTATCTGCATACCTTCTAAGTTTTTCTACCTGTGGTCATATCTTTAGTTTATTATTGCAAAAATGTATGATAGATCCTCATCTGTTCTGATACTGTTCATTGCTTTTATCATGTCTATCTTTCTGAGTATTTTTGTTGATCTGTTCCCTCTTCTGTACTCTTCTAACAGTGACACTTGTCTTAATTTCACTATAGTTTTTTTCTGTTTGATACTTCCATGTTGGCATTTGATTTTCCCCTCACTTACCCTCACTGTCCTGTGTTTTTGGTAAAGCTTTATCTGTTATTAATTTAACTGCATAGTAATATATCCTATTTTCTGTTATAGTGAATGAATTTCTACAAACAGTCCTGATTACTGAGTTCATTTGTTTTATCAAACTTCTAACATTTTGGGTCTTACTGACTTTCTGTAGTCTCATTTTTTTCATTGATTTTAATATGTCTATCTATCTTTATTAAATCAAGCAACTCTTCCCTTGGATCATTTTCTTCTAAACTGAGGGCACATTATTTGTTCTTCATTTCCTGTAGGCATTCTAAAGAAAATTCTAGAGCATCTTCTTCTGTCATATTCACTTACATTTCATCCTGTATCATCCATTGCTTTTGTATGGGAACTCACTGACCTACCACTCCACAATATTGACTGTATCAGAGTAGCCAGTTTCCTTTTCCTTCCCTTGCTGTGCAACTCCATCTGAACTTTTATACTGGTTTCCTGCTGAAGGCTCCAAAGTATCTTCATATGACAACTGATCAGATGTTTCCTCCTCCACTGGTTTCTCCTTAACTTGGGGATTCAGTATTCTATCCTGCTGTGCTGTTATCAGAGTTAGATTTTCTACACTAAATAATTCACTTCACAGGTAATCCATAACCTCAGTTTCTATTTCTTTAACTTCTCCATTGATAATCCTCCTTTCTAATTTCCCTCTTTGTTTTCTTATTTTTTGTATTGTACAATTTTCCATATCTGGATGGCTTTGCATGTATTTCTCTTCAAATATCTTTGGTGCTGCTCTTTTTGTATTGATTCATTTTGCTTTCTCCTTTGCATAAATATTGTGCCATATTAAATCTCTTTTTCTTTCCTATGTCCATATTTCTTATTCAGATGTCTCCTGCTCCTCCTGTTTCTCCTTACTTGGGGGACTCACTTTTCCACCATACTGTGATATAACCTGTCTTAGACTTTCTAAACTAAATCCTTCACTTTGCAGGCATTCTATAACATCTGCTTCTGTTTTTTAACTTCTGCTTTACTAATCTCCTGTTCTACGTTCCCCGTTTGTGATCTTATTTTTTGTATTGTGAAAGTTTCTATATCTGGGTGACTTTGCTAGTATTTCTCTTCGAATATCTTTGGGGATGCTTTTTTAATTGATTAATTTGGCTTTCTCCTCTGCATAAATATTGCACCATATCAGATCTCTCTTCTTTCCAATGCCCATATTTCTTTACTATACCTTTCAAAAATCTCTAGATTTTGTTCCTTATATTTTACACTTCCTCAGTTGCTTCTTTTTCCAAATGGTCCAATGTGTCTTGGTCTATATACTGTTTTTCATGAATATGTTGTATTAATAAACACAACATGCATTTGAAGCTTTGAGAATTTTTCTTGTGCAATGTTTATTGTCAGTATAAAGCTTTAGATGATATAGCAATGCACTTGTGCTACTTGTTTCTGTTGTGCCCTTGACATTTGTGAACTAGTTCTGACATATCTATTTTCAGTTGCATGGGTGCAGGGCACACATGAATCTGTGTGAATATGTCTTCAGTCAGTAACAAGTGCTTTCCCTTTGGTTGTATTTTACATGGATTTTAATGGGATGAAGACTGACTGGGCAATAAACATAGTATGCTAATCAGCATGGTGTACCGCTGAGCAGCTGGTTTGTGTGATCGATGGCAAAGTGTTTGAACATGTGAGATACACATTTAATGACTACTACTTGAACTTGAGAATTACTTATCCATATAGGCTATGGTAGAAACAGCATACAGATAATATGGTATTTATAATATAGTTTATATCGCAAATGTTGTGTCATAAATTTTATGACATTAAGGACTATTAGTACTGCTTTTCCCTTTTACGCAGAGTTAAGCAATGAGCAAAGGTGGGTCTCTGCTTCATTGAGAAAATTATAATAGTTCTATTCATTTGACTACCTCTGCACAAACAAGCTAGCAGAGAGGTGCGGCAGTCAGCACTTTGGGCAGTGATGAGTGGAAGAAAAATTCCTGCTGCCAAGCTGTCTCTGCGGCAGCAGGTGTAACAGCAGCAAGTTATTATTTTAAGCACAAGTGATACATGATTCAAATCCAGCTCAATCTAATTTTTTACATATGTATTAAGGATGGCATTAAATAATTACATGTGATAATTTTTTCAAATGTGAGAGGGAATGACTACAGTGAATTACTGTATAAAAATGAACACTACTCAATTGATTTGGCATATTTATACATTCAGCAGTCTAGACAAGTATTATAGGAAATACTTAATAAGAGAAGAGTATTATGAATACCAGTCTTGGCTATATGAAGCTTTATATATAATTTAAAGTAACTTTATCTGTATAGGTATACAACTGTGGAATGTCAGCAGTCCTAAATTCATCTGGCCACTGGTGGCGTTGTACCTGCTTGTACCTTTTCAGGTCATTGTAGTAGTACCTGCATTGCTGGAATGCCATTCACACTGGAAACAGCCTTGGCAAGACTATTCCAAGCCTCTGATTTATACTGAGACCCAGTATATTCCCCTTGCAAAAGTCTATGGCTATTACACTTTACAAGGAGTCCAATAAATATTCTGAACTCCTCTACAACCCATCTTTGAGACCTAAATTGGATACCTTCCTTTCTTGCTCTTGCCATGTCCAAAAAGGTCAAACAGCAACAGTTAAAGTATTTTCCTGACAATTCATGTTGTTGCATTTAAAGCTCGTGTGCAAACCAAATAACCATGCCAACTGCTTTTGGGCAATGTTAAACAGAGAGCAATAGTGCCAAACGGAGATGAAGATAGTTTATGAAATAGGAACGGTAATGTGACAGTTGGTATTAGTTAATAAGTTGGTTGCTGATGTACCTGTTAGATGAGTTGTCTTTTTAGACATGTATTGGGGTGTATAAATTTTATGACCTGATCTCTCTCTCTCTCTCTATATATATATATATATATATATATATATATATATATATATATATATATATATATATATTGTTGCTTTACACTCTAATAAAAGTAGTTTGCACAATGTGGGATTCAAACCTATGTAAAATAGACAATACATAATCTTTCACAGAGGTGTTTTTACCTCCTTGCCACATAGAACGTGTTTGCCAGACATGCTCATTAATTATATAGACATATCTAAGACTGAGTAGTTAACCATGTATGTGTGAGACCTGCTATTCCTTTTGATTTTTCTGCATAAAAGGCTTCTGATCTTACTAAGGTATGATTGTATTCTTCAAATACATTCTAGATTTGTAAATTTGTTACAAATAAATGTTTTATATACATGCATTAGTAAATTGAGATTTTATCTGTATGCACTTCTTATAGTTCACTGCTGGTATTGGCATTTTGGGCAGACATTTTCTTTCTCAGATAGACAACCTATTAACTTTCATCTTAGGTGTTATTGGTAAAACTGGTTATCTTACAATTTTTCTTATGTTATTTCAGGAAAATGTAATGTACTATATTGTCAATGACACAGGAATGTCATGCTTCTAAGATGGCTCATAGACACCTCCAGTGGAGTGTTGGCCATAGTGAGAGGTGACTGGCAATCATATAAAATTTAATTTTCTGTTGAAAATGTGTACACATTTTGTGAGAATTGTGTTAAAAGCAATTGAATTACGCGATATTCCTTGGCTTGTACAAACTTTTCATTTGTCTGTTTGTTTGGGGGTAGGGGAGCCAAGTACCATTTGTGTGTTGCCACAACAAAAGTTGGGTTTAAAGAGGTTTGTTCTTTAAATTGTGTAGTAACTCTATTTCCATGGTGACCAATACATTACTAAAGTGGTGACATATAGGCAAAAAGTGTGTATTCACTGCCCTCCTGTGTTATTGCATTTGTGATGATGGCATCCTTACCCTGCTTCATTTATTTCAGGACCATCTTCTCTACCAAGTGGAGAGCCATCTGTACATGGTAAGGAAAATGTTTTACTTTCATTGTTGATGAAAATTTGTCAGATATATGCATTTATCTGTAGGTGTGAAGTGGGTGTAATGAGTATGTGTATTGTTGTACCTTCTGCAATAAAAGTGTGGCCAGTGTTAGTTTGTTGCTTATTATCACAGGTGATCCTGACAGTGGAAGTGTAGGACTCTTACCACCTGATGTCAGAGTATTGGCAGACTCTGATAATAATGGTGGCCAAACAGAGGCAACAGTCAGGGCAGCATAGGTTGAATCTAACACTGAGGTTGACATTCAGTTAACCCCTGATTTTCCCTCATGTGCAGTCAGTAAGCCCATGCATACCTATTCCATTGAGGCCTTAGATATTGAACAAGTATAGGGTGACACACTTGATGAGGGTAGTGTGGTTACTGTAGCATCAGTGTCAGCAGTCAGTGTGGGCGAGGTGCCATGCAGGAAGGTTGTTAAGGATGCTCGGAGGAGGCCTGCTGTCCACCTACCACCTGATCCTGGTGTGTCTATATGTGTCAATCAGTGTATGTTTAGGCCATCGTGGTGGTGCAGGCATATTCCACTAGGGCTTCTGAGGACATGCTTAAGGTTGCAGATGTGGCACAGGCTGACATGCATGACTGTCTCCACAATGTGGCTGATTCAATAGATTGGATGAATAACCCAATCAACAGGCAGTGTCTGTGATGGAACATCTGCTGGGAGGGGTACAGCATCCATGTAAACATAGGTCAGCAGCATCAACTGATGTTAGCCAATGTGGCCATGTCCAATTAGTAACTCTAGATATTGTCAGTCTATTTGCTGTCATTCTGAATGGGACTGGATTGGAAGCTGTACAAAAAATGCTATCTAATACACAAGTGGAACTATCAGTTAACAAAGATGTGATATGTATTCTCCAAGATTTGGTACTGGAGAATAATATTTTTGTATATGATGACATCATATTTTGGCAGAAGTGGGGGGTTGCCATGGACACCCCCAGTGCTAATAGTTATGCGAACACAGTACTATTGGACAGGGAAATACATCATATATTAGATAATGAGCCATTTTGAACTAACGTCACATATTATGGAAGGTTTGTGGATGACTTGTTAATACTATGGAATGGCTCCAATGATGATTCAATGAATTTTTTTCATTATCTGCAAGGGACAACAAATTTTTTGAAGTTCACGATGTGGTCATCCAAAGAAGAAATATGTTTTTTGGGTGTATCTATATCTTTACATTCACAGGAGGGAATTTTGATGACCATCTATCAGAAAGAGATTAAGAGAAATAATTTGCTGGACCAAGGCAGCATGCATCCTCAGCATGTCCATAAGAACATTGTTAAAGGACAAATGCTGAGACATTCGAGATCAAAAACAAGGGACATAGATTTTAAGAAGACAAGTGAACAAATATTAAATGATTTTAAAAACAGAGGGGTTACAATGAAGTGGAAATACTTGAGACGACGAGAGAAGTTCATAGGTTACGTTTGACTACTGGGAAACCTTACTGCTCGGAACGAGTTCTGATGGGTAATAGCAATGTTTTAAATAAAACTACAACAAATGAGGAAAACAACACGAGAACGAAACTTACTTTGACATATGCTAGTGACATTGATCTAGTTTGCAACATAATTAAAGATAATTCAAAAATATTGACTAGTGACAGTTTAGTGAGAAGTATAGTGGGGGATAACCCTTCGTTCTCATTTAGAACAGAGAAGAACATTAAGCAACTGTTATGCCATTGTAAAAAATCTGATAATACAGATAGACATAGAAAGAAGGGAATGTTTCCATGTATGAACTGCACTTGTTGCAGATATATATCTAAGGAATGTTGTTTTAAAGACCCTAGAAGGGGAAGGTGCTATTATCTAAAAACCTTATGCTGACTGCAGAACAAAAAACATAATATATGTTGCTTGCTGTCAGTCTTGTACCTCCTACTATATTGGTAAGACAAATCATCACTTTAAGGAAAGAATCACAAAGCACGTAAGTGACATACATCTCAAGGATAGCAAAATCCACTTTAGAAACATGTAGTAACTAACGGGTCTCATACCTTTGTATTTTGTGTATTGGAAGTCATTAATCAATGCTTAAGAGGAGGGGACATAATACTATGTACTGAGCAAGCTGAAATGAGATGGATTAGCTCTTTGCAAGCAGACAAACCCCCTGGACTTAACATCTGTTTGCCACTAAGACCGGCCTTGAGAGGGTGTCGTGTCAAAAACTAATAGATGATTGGTTTAATTTATGATATATAAAAAGATGGGATAATATGGAAGTTCATGGATCTGAGGAAGGATACTTGTTTGGTCTGAAAGCGCTAATCCTTTTCATTTGTTTTTATTTGTTTTTATTGGAATTGATTTAAATTTGTCTGGACATTTATTTCCTGTAGCCCTTTGGCTTTTATGTTTTATGCCATGTTGGAGGAACTGTACAGTTATCCGTTGGTAGGTGTATATATATATATATATATATATATATATATATATATATATATATATATATATATATATATATTATCTGTATTTGTGAGAAGTGTGTGATGAGTGTCTGTATTCCTGTAGCATTTGCAATTGTACAAACAGTGTTATTTTTCGTTCAGATATTTATGTTAATATTTATGTGAGTAGTCATTTTCTTCCTGTGTTTGTTGCTTATTATCACAGGTAATGCTGACAGTGGAAGTGTAGCACTCATACATCCTGATGTCAGAGTATTGACAGGCTCTGATGATGATGGTGGCCAAACAGAGGCACAGTCGTGGGGGGCAGACGTTGAATCTGACACTGACGTTGTAACTCACACATCCCCTGTATTTCCTTCAGATACAGTCAGTACACCCATGCATACCCATTCCAACGAGCCCTCAGATAGTGGACAAGTTGAGGGTGAGACAGTTAATCAGGGTAGTATATTTACAGTGGTTTCAGTCCCTGTTGACTCTGTCCAATACTAAAGTGTGGGTGAGGTGCTATGCAGAAGAGTTGGTAGGGGTGCTCAGAGGAGGCCTGTTGCCCAACCTCCACCTGATGATGGTGTGTCATTATATGCCACTCATTGTATGTTTAGGGCTATCAAGGAGGCACAGGCATGTTCCACTAGAGGCTTTGAGGACATACTTAGCATTCTAGATGTGCCACAAGCTGACATGAGTGACTGCCTCCATCATGTGTCCAATTTAATGGATCGAATGAATGCCAAGATGAAACGGGCAGTATCTGTGATGGAACATCTGCTGGGAGGGAGACAGCATCCAGGTGGCCAAAGGGCTGCAACATCATCTGATGTTAGCCAACATGGCTGTTCCTGATCCCACTCCTGTTGTGTCACTACTTCCACTGCTCCATCAATGGTTAAAGTGTCCTCACCCAGATGTGTTAGCCCATGGGATCATGGACCTGGGCATAGTTGTAAGGAGAGCTCATTCTAGCAGACATTGCTCATGTTCAGGTAGTACCACCACATCTAACCATGGGCATGGATGTGCCAGTGCAACTCCTGGCAGAGCCAGTTCTCATGGTCAGGGCAATGACAATGAACTGATACCTCTACCATGCATGGCTCACACCTGTCTGACATACAAGGATATAGTGCTAGCACAAAGTTTGTCTGTATTAATTCAGACACTCACACAAACATTTCATATCAAGTGCCCATACAGACACCCATACATACCAGCTATGTGAGGCATTAATGAGGGTTGCAAGTCATTCTGTTTCAGTGGCCATTTGATATTATCTACATTTCTGCTGGCCTGTTTTTCTTACTCACACACACTCACTACTTTGGTGTCAGCCTTGGCTTCTTGACCCCCAACACCCTTCCTGTCCAAATGATGATAACTGTGCCATCACCTTGTTTCTATCTTTTGATTCAGGGTTACATATGTATATTGTCTGATACACAGGGTGGAAAGCTAAATGAGTGCTTAGGCTATGTATTGGTGATTTATTACAACATTTTATTATTGTGATTTCTACCTGAAATCATTGATATAACAGTCATGATTATTGCTTCACTTGAGAGAATGTAGGGATAAGTAGAGTTTGGACTGATGTTTCTATACTAGGTATTTTCGAAGCATGAGTCATGTTAGCTGATAAACTGTAGAAACATATATCACATAAGTCATTCATGTCATGTCCCACTCCCCTCTTGCTCATTCTCTGCACCTGTAATTACAGTCATCCCTGTCGGAAGAACCTCCTTTCTTCATTCCTGTATACGCTTAGTTATTACAATACTTTCTGCTACTTTATGAATATAATTTTCTATATAGTTATTGTTATTTTCCTTAAAGATTTGCATCTAGAATTCCAGTCTCTCCTGGTTTCTTCAGCTTCCCCCTGTTTCATCATCATCATCATCATCATCCCTTTCTGCTTTGAATTCTAGCTTTCTACTTGTGTTATATATTTGAACCTTGACTGTGTAGCTCTGAAGTATCCCTTTAAATCATGTAAACCCAAACCACATTGTTCTATTGTAAGGATCAACTTATCTGACTTGAGTCTTTCCCTCCTCCCCTCCCAGAAAAAATCCTTCAACTATTTATTAACTGCTGTCCACAATGTCTCCTCTGGTTGATAAAAATATGCCTGACCTGTGTATAAGACTAAAGGGACTAAAAATATTTTCACTACTTGTATCTTGCTATCCATATCCATAAAATAGAGCTTCCAGTTTCTTAGTTTTTGTATTATGCTTTGTTTAGTCTCTTCCCACATATCCTTAGCTGCCATAACATAATCCTTTTTAATCTATACGCCTAAGTACTTCATTTTATCATGACAGCATAAATATGGGTATTGCTGAAGCAATTTGTGTGTGGGTACATAATTCACAGCTATTGCCTTTGTTTTATCTTCATTAATTTTGTCTCCCAAAAAGACTTGAAACTTTTGCAGAATGCTCCACAACACTGAAATGTCCTTTTCTGGTTTTATCAGGTATGAAATAATATTGTCGGCAAATAAAAGCAACTTTTGTTGATTACCATACCAATTATATCCTACCTCTTTGCTAATCATTGAGCACCAGCCACCAACTGATTGCTCTCTGTAATAAATGACCCAGGGGTGGGTTACAAAGCAGCCTAGGCTTGATAACCAAGCTGTAGAGTGGGCTGTTCCACATGATCCCCCACCTTCAAGTATGGACCACTGCAGTAAAATGTATTCTTAAATCTACTCTCACTTAGGACTCCAAATCCACTTGGTTACTGCCTTTCTTCATAGTGTAGGTGCGTGTCATGTGTTATTACATTTATATTTATTCTGAGACTCTATAAAAATGTAAACACCTTGATAGTGCGTTGTATCTGTATTCATTTTATTCTGGTCAAATAAGTTTTATGTAAGTTGAGCCTGTGCTCTTTAACCAGTATGAGATTCATATATGTAATTTCAGCTGCAGATACTTTGGTATATAAAATATTCTTTTGAAGTACTGATTAATTTGATGAATGCTTACTGAGCGATGGTTTTATAATGTGCTTAACAGTTTAGTGCTATGTTCTGATATTTGCTCCATACATCTCTATACCATGTAATAGTGTAGTTCTCTATCAGTGTACCTCCTGCTAAACCTGTTTTGATCTTATATTCATGAACTTAGTTCTTTTCTCTCTAATCTTAGAATAGCCATTCTTTTGTTGTTTTGACTCACCATGCTCCTTCTTCCATATATAGGAATGAGTTAACTACCTCTGTATTAACATTTTTGCCACCATGTAGGATTTTAGTTTAGTAGTTTTTCACTTTTTCTTTCCTTTCAGAGCTTGTGGACATTACATCAATCCCGGTCCCTTTCAAAGCAGGAGCTCTCCCACAAATCAGCACAAGAACAATCCTTCAACTTCACATCATCAAATAATACCTCATTTGAAACAAGGGACACCTCTGTGAAAGTTTTTACTGTAAATACTGACACTGTATAATGTAAGCTAGTTTAACATGAAGGTCCTTGCTATTTATTAACTTTAACTAGTCAAATATGTGCCTGCCATGTGCTGGAAAGTGACTGTGACATTTTTCCCAAAAGAGTAGCCCTTGCACTGTAAGGACTGCTTACCAAATTGACTGTTGTCCTGCCACTTCACCACCAGATTACACTGTGTAAGCCAGTTACTTAGTATCTCTAGCTTCTTCTTGTCTGCATTCAGTAAATGTAAGAAAAGCTGTTCTGCTTTGAGCCTATTTGGCATTTGTTGAGCAGCAGCAATAAACTGATTGCTGTATGTAATAAATGGCCTAAGGGTGGGAATCCTGCTATGCTCCCCTACCTCACTCCCCCTTACTTTATTATTATATTTCCCATGTGCACCTATTGTTCATGGCACCCTCTCCCTATACCTTCCCAAGCAATTGTACTACTATCAAGGAAGCATTCCTTTTTCTATTCTCCTCTTCCCTACTTCCATCGAACATTTTATCATCATTCCCAGCTGCCATTCTTCCTCCCATATTGCTTTGCACTATATCCTCTCCTACTTAGACCCATCCCCAGCTGTACCTCTTGTTCATTACTGAGCAAAACTCCTTCTTCCTTTCAACCCTGTGATTCTGTCTCATATACAACAATCAGATTAATATTTATCCTTCATCTGTTCAATAACCTCTCTCAGGCTTCCCCTGTCTGTCTGTATACTGCTTATAGCCTTCGATCCTCACTCTCTCTACATCCATACACAATCAAATCAATACTTTTTTTCTTACTATTCTTCCTTACCATACCTATTTTACACTGCTAAGACCCCCCACCATATAAATTCATTATCATTCATATCAATATTTCCCTATCCCTACCTGTCAATACCTATATCTAACTATCAATCCCTATGCCTACCTACCAATTCTACCTATCATCTTACTTTACTTTTCTCTTCCCATTAATCTCCACTACCTATTACTGCATCCCTCCACACTCCTCCCACCACATACTAGCACCTATCCATGCAGTCTTCTAAATCCCAAATATGTCACTATTACATCTATCACTAGCATTTCTCACTGTAACTCACACTCTCAACTATCACAAGTCTCTCTCCCAATGTTACTTACCTACATTTAACACACTATACATAAACGAGAATCACACAATATACTCCTCCAGTCAACTCGACATTAATTACATTAGCACATGGAGATACAAGTAAGCAGCACATGCTCCACCATTATTCAAAATACTCTATAAACTCAAGGCCAAATATAAGTGATTCATCAATAGCCACGTTGTTTACTAGACAATAATAATGGGAGGGGATATACAGTCCAATCCTGGAACCACTTATTTAACTCCAGACCCTACCAAATCAGCCTCCAAACATCCTGAAAAAGCATCAGGCTACCTCCTCAACCATGTAGGACTTAAAATACTACACAGTGATCCAAGAAGTCTGTATAACAAAATTTCAGAAGTTCATGCCTGTAAAGCCCACTACTCTCCTGATCTCTTCAGTGTCACAGAAAGCTGGTTAAGACAAATAGCAAATATACAGCAATACACCCTCCTTCCTATAGTATACTCAAACTAGATAGAGACAACAAAAAGGCAGGAGGAGTTTCTATTTTCTACAGAAATGGTTTGGATCTCTCCACTTACCATGATACTATACCCACTTTCAGCAATGCTGAACTTCTTATTTCACTCCTCAGACTGAAAACTCGCAAATTCCTAGCATCATAGGTCATACACGCCACCTGATAACAATATTCCCATTTTGGAAGACATCCTGTCTTGGATCTCTGCCAGAATAAGACTGGAAACCATCTTTCTAGGAGACATTAACATAAACTGGCAAAACATAGCCCTAGAAAACCCAACAAACGTGTTTGGAGAGTTAGCCCCAACTATCCACCATCAACCAATTGCACTAGTCAGATAGACATGGACTGTCTCCCACCAAAGACTGCAGCAGAGTAAATATAACATACAGCCAGGCAAGAGCTTTCAGACATGTCTTTGTACTCAATATAGTTATGAACTGCACCCCGCACCAAAGACTGCCGCAGAGTAAATACAACATCCAGCCAGGCAAGATCTTTCAGACATGTCTTTGTGCTCAGTATAGTTATGAACTGCACCCCGCACCAAAGACTGCAGCAGAGTAAATACAACATCCAGCCCAGCAAAAGCTTGCAAACTTGTCTTTTTACTCAATGTAAGGGGAAATGATTTGTTAACTCTGTTATCCTAATCATGCTCTCTTTGAAGTGGTACCAAGTTTAATGTCTCTGCTCTGTTTGGCAAGTACTTAGTGGTCTGCTCTTTGGCTGTTTTTCAGAACTTGAAACAAAAATAGCCTCCATTGCACCTTCATTTTCCCTTTCCTCTCCCTCTCTAATTAATGAGCTACTCCCTACTCTTGTTGGCAGCCTGCTCTTTCTTAATTGCTCTTTCCAGCTATTGCTTTTGTGAATCTCCCTCTTTGCCTGTAGAGGCATATCTATGTTGGTTTGCTTTTTTCCCCTTTCCATGCCCTGGAGTTTCATGATAACTAACTATTATGTCTTTCGATCCTTATTGTTTTTTTTTATTCTACTACTTTTAATACTACATAGTCTAAGATTTACTTTTACATTTACACTACTAAGCACCCTTAGTTATGTGCATGCAAATTCTAGCATTGCTAACTCTATTGATTGTTTTTGGCCATGCACTGGTCCTATTGAACTGGAACCCACTCTATTCACCCTCACCTAGTTCTAGGTTACTTTGCTACCCTACCCTACTTCCAGTTCTGACCCAACCCCAACTACAGCTACATTTAGTCTTCCCTAAACCCACCCACTCCATTCCTACAACCAGTAATCCACATTAAAGCCATCCTATTTGTTCTTCCCTCTTATTCATAGTTATATTACATCACAACACCTTTCTTTTGGTCCTTCCCTCCTCGCTATATTTTTTTCTGTTCCTCTTACTGTCCCATCAACTCAATTTAAACAGCAATGCCTTAATTTATTCTATTCCTCACCCCTTATTAAATTCTTCAAACCTACCTTTATGTAATATAACTACAATATGCTGGCCTTTCAATTCCTACCTCTGCTTCTATGGTCTTTTCTTGCCCATGCCACATCTTATCACATTCCATTGTTACCCAACCTCACTGTCAGCTCTGAAATCGTACACCATAATTCTAAATCACCCCCTCTCACCCTGTTATAGCACCAAGCCTATATACTATTACATCCTATAAGAAAACTAGTGGCATGGCTATGATAAACAAAAATGCCTTGAAATCGCTTCCTATCCCCTCACCACCCCAAATTTCACAATTCTAAAAAAACTTCTCTCGCTCTTCTAAATCAACAAACACAAGACCATATGCATCACTGTCATCTAGATCCCCCTGGCAGACAACATCCAATTACTAGAAGAAATCCTGTATTGTGTCTTTTGTAATATCAGCAAGGAAGTCATCATCATGATGTTAATACAGACAACTTATGTATCAACTATGACTCTCTATACTCTCCATCAATCTCTTTGGTTTTACACAAATTATCAATACTGTTACTTGAATAGACTGATTCAGTAGTAGGGATTTTACAATAGACTGGATCCTCACCACCATCCTAACAAAATTAACCCTGCTGGCTGCCTACCTGACACCGTCAATGACCAACTGCTGACCTTTGCCTTGAGACAATCTAATCATGCATATAAACATGTAGTATATAATAATGTGTGAAGCTCTCTTCCTTTAATAATGATACCTTCATTAGCTTCTCCTCCTTCAATAATAATAATAATAATAATACCTTCATTAGCTACCTCAACAAGTACAACTGGGATATTCTAAAATACTTACCCCTAGATGATGCCATAACTCACTTTAACTACATATTCCTCAGCATACTAAACAAACTAGCTCCCATCAGATCAAAATGAATCAAATTCAGCCCCCCCCCCCATGGCTCAGAGCAGAAACCAGGGAATTCATGGTAAACAGAGATAAAGCCTGAAAGCGTGCTCTACTGAAAAATCATCACAGAATAGCAACATTTTAGACAGCTTAGTAACCCTTGTTAACAAAAAATCAGATTAGAGAAAACTAAAGAGTTTTCCAAGCTCCAAAATAACTACCAGCAGGACTCAAAGCTTTTCTGGAATGCAATCAAAAGACTATTGAAGCTGAGCCAAACTATGACTCCTTCACCAACTACCAACAACAACTCAGTCCCTATAGCTACCCAACTCAATACATATTTAATACATTCTGTCCTCTTCCTACATAACAATAAACCACACAACAACCTCGCTATCCCAAGCAGTACTAATTACCACCAAAATCCTTTATCCTTCCCACTAGTATCTATCTCTTCTATCAAAAAACATCCCTAACACTAAAACATTCCACACCAGCTGCTGATGGCCTGCCACCAGAATATCTCAGAATCACTGCAGATGCTATAGCATACCCTGTATCTATACTCATAAACCGTTCAATTACAGAAAGCTATGTCCCAGCCATCTGGAAAAACTCCTACATCACACCTCTACATAAAGGGGGAACATCCATCAATCCCTCCATTTACCAACCATAGCCATTCTACCTCCACTCTCCAAATTATTATAAAAATGCATATATTCCCAACTTCTTTTTCATCTTCACAATAACAATCTCTACTCCAGCACTCAACATTGGTGTCACTCATCCTATGTTATGATTCAAGACAAACAGGCTGGGTAGTTCATTTATATGCTTTATTATATAGAAATAGATCGGGATGGATAGCAGCAGTACAAAATATAAACAAACTGATTAAATGACAGACTATATAGACATGCATGCTTACATCTCAACAGCTGTCTACAAAATGGCAGTCAGGCTCGCACATGCTCAGTATTTATACACTTGTGCAAACCCATGGAAAGCTTCTTAAAGGCATACATACATACTGATCTGCAATTGGTTTCCAACCTCACAACCTCTGTTCATTTTATCAAAATCATAAACTCTAATAGAAACACCAGTAATCTAGTACCCTTCCTCTTCTCAGCCATGTCTAAAGCATTTGACACAATTTCACACCTATGCCTGCTCCCAAACTATTCTCCCTAGGATTCTCTCATTATTCTCATAACTAGCTATCTCAAAAACTGATTCCAGACTGTAAAATGGAAACAATATCTCTCCCCCTTTCTGTCTGTCTCTGTTGGTGAACTTCAGTGATATATTCTAGGCCCTTTACTATTCAGCATATTCAATAATAATTTTCACAAAGCTATCAAAGAAACCTTCACAGTACAATATGCAGATGATGTCATATGTTCTGCACCTAGTCTATCGCTACTCCACAAGATGACCCAGGACTTCTTTCCATCAGTTGAGGTCTGGCTCAATGACTACCAACTACTTTTAAATGCTTAAAAATTAATGCTGTTTTTACCCAAATCTCACATCATCAAATGATACCTCAATTGAAACAGTTTCCAGCAGAAAGCGTCTTGATGTCTTAACTGATGATAACTTAAAATATGGTCAACACATCACTCAAACCATGAGGAAAACTGTCTAAATGTTGGGTTTCCTCTACAGAAAGAAACCCTTTTCTCACTGAATACTCTAGGAATTCTTTAGCAATATCTTATCTTCTCCTTTCACTTCTCTGTGCAGCACCTATCCTGACTAACATTCACTCCACCTTAAAAAATAAACTAGAGGTTTGCTACAATAAAATAGCTAAGTTTGCATCTATCTGACCAACCCATTCACACCACTGCCAAGCACTGAAGCACCTTCACTGGCATGAACTACCAAATTACCTTATCTATTCCCAACTGCTTAGTTCCCACAAAATAATATACAAACTTGACATCTGTCCAGCACTACAAAATATCCTAAAACACTGCTTCCCTCCTAGGAATCACCGCTCACAGAAAAAATATCTCCTGACCAGGAGCAAGTCTCATAACAGCGCAGGTGACTCTCAACCTATGTTGCTAAGCACTGGGACTCCATCTCACCCACCATAAAACAGAACATTACCAGACATTTCAAACACAACCTAAAACAATACTTAACTTCCTTATGGCTATGCTCATGCTGCCATCTTGATTAAACCTACCATTATTTCTAAAATCACCCTGACTCTTTCATCTTTTTTATCCCTGTCTCTTTCTCTTTCATCTCCACTACTGCTCCTCCAACTAACTTATACCCTTAAACATCTCCTGCTAAAACCCCACCCTTACTTATGCTTTTCTTTATTATTTCTACTTATACACTTCCTCCTTCTCCTCTATCTGTTCCTGCTCTAATGACATCCTGTCTCATTAATGTCAATATACATATACTGAACCTATATGCATTATCATTGCTCTTTTATGTCCAGCTATTACACATTAACATGTGTCCGACTTATGTAAAATAATCTGAAGTATATGATGAATGTCTTTACTATTTGTTTCAATACTACCTGCAAAGTAATGCTTAAAATGTTTAATTTTTGTTGTTCAATGTAAATATGTACTTTGTGTGGAGCTTTTCTCCCCAGGCCTCCACTGAAAATGGGACTTGGGCCCGGTCGGACTTTCCTGATGAACAAAAGATGACAAATAAATTATTTCAGTTCTGTATATGGCATCTCTCAACTGATCAAGACTCCAACTAGAATTAACAAAGCCAGATCTAAAAAATCCAGCCCATACAATGTTGCCACAGGTAACACCCTACCCGATAGCCTAAGCAATCACTAGTTAAGCAACATAATCAGACACCCTAAACAGACCCACAAGGTTCATTACTATAACATAGTCAGAAACCTCAGTAACTCCAGTAAAGAAACGTTTACTTCCAGCCTGCTCCAGATCAGCTGGGTTCTACTTAAAAGTCTTCACCTTGGTGAAACAGAACCAACTTATATGGTTCAGAAAGCAAGCAGAAAAGTAGAAGCTTTAATAACTCAAAGCAAGCCTGCAAAAATAATAGAGTTATTTTTGTTAGCTCATGCCATGTCAGGGTACTTACAGAGAGAGACAACAGCCTGAAATACTATGTCTTTACAAAGCGTAAAGAAGAGTATGATATTAAAGTCAGTTTCTAAAATAACTAGGAAATACATTTTGAGGTAAATATACACATTACTGTTAGTCAAAATGACACTTTAAATTACTGTTGCTCAAACAACACTTTAAATTATCTGGTGGAAATATTTTTGCACCACAGCTCTGTCTATATACTGGAAAACATTTAGCATACTGGAATTGTGAAGTTTATTTCGTAGACTGATTTAAATATCCACTATATTGGAGTGTGGAATTTATACATTTATCTTTAAGGCATTTCTGTGAATTTGTACCTTTGCTCACAAGAAAGTTGTTAATGTCACCTAGAACAATGTGTCATGTGTATGTTGAAATATGATTATCCTTACATTTTCACTGAAACTGAAACAACAGCTCTTCTGCCCCAGTATGATGCTTTGCCATCAAGCACCACGTCTGAAACCAGAAAACCTTTTGTCAAGCATCTTTGCACAGTAATCATATTCCTTGGGTCAGATGCCCAGTTGTTGTAAAACGGTATTATATTAGAGTGTAGCCTTGCTAATAATTGGACACTTTTCTGCACAGCCTAAATCATCGCACCATAGTGAAGCAGAACTAATACTGTAGGTAATCTGTTTATTTATTTGCAGTCACACAAACCCTTGGATGCTTGTGCATGAAGGAGGTGGTAGAGAGATGTTAGAGATTTATTTCAGATATATATATATATATATATATATAGCACCCCAGGAAATCAAACAATGACTGCCTCATGGGGTATAATGAGACAAAGACTAAGAGGATCCTAAATTGCAGGCAGCCCGCTGGGAACATGCTGAGCCACAGCAACACCAGCAGTATTCTCTGCTCACACTCACTTTTAATATTTTGTACAGTACTGAGTTAATGGGATTTTTGCAGAGCTGAATTTTATGATAATGGATTAGCCATTTCTTGCTGCTACTGCTTCTCTCTTTCTCTCTCTCCTTTTCTCTCTCTCTCTCGTTTTCTTTTTAGCAAAGCTTGCTAAATGACGTTACTTATGTAATCTTCTTTTCCTGATAATAAAATGGGCCTTGATATTCATTATAACTCCATTTACTGTCAGCACCTGCTGACTGCCATTTACTGAGTCAACAGAGAGGGGATTCTGATGTAAATTGCATTTTGGAAGTGCAAAACATTTATGGGAATATTTATATTGTGTGTGACTATGTGCACATGTGTAGGCATGTGAGAGAGAGACAGTTTGTTGTGTGCACATCTATGCATTTGCACAACATAACTGTGTGTTTTCAGGATGCATATCAGCAAATAGTAGGATTAGCCTTTTAACACAGGTTTACAAAAACTAATAGTGATCGTTTTTTTATTAGACCATTTCATATCAGGTAATTTATGTATATATATGACAGACAAGGATGCTATGTCTGTGATTCATAAAAATATCACTGCCATTTTTATTTGAGCAACAATGCAGAACGCAACAGCATGACAGCTATACAGCTGCATGAAGCAACATATTATTATCTGAATCTCTCAATTCAGGTATGATTCCTTTGTACCCCACTAGATATCAAGAATAGTTGAAAAACTACTTAAGTGTTTAAGAATAAAATTTAAAGCAAAAACAATGGAAACAGGTCAGAATGCTACACCATCTTTTTAGAGAGCAGCATTAACCGTCTAAACAAACTAATTAGTTATTGCCAAGGATATTTTACATATTAAGAGGTATGAAACTCTAATGTCTGGCTATTCAATGATTGTAACACCCTATAACTTATGAGGGAAAGAGACAACAGTAGTAGTGTGTCCAAGTGGGGAGAGGAAACTTTATTACAAGCAAATACTAGATGACAAAAGGGAGAATTTTTATCATATTGCTTGATCTCACCTAAAAAGCCAACAGAGTAACAGTTCTAGCATCACAAAGCACATTATAAGCAGTAGGAAGAAGGAAACTCTAATGTCTAACATATTGATTGTCAGGATCTGTGATTTATGAGAGCAGTCTATGTGTGTTTGGGGGAAAGTGCATGAAGGGGGACCTCTGTGCCAATGCAATGCATGGGCTGTCAGTATTAATTATTGTAGGGAAAATGCTGATTTGTACTGCTGGTAGTTAAGAGCAATACAAAGACATGAAAATCAGAAGATAAGCAGGTCTTTACTCATTGCTGCCTGTGTGCTTCTGAATTGCAAAATACTGCATCATGTAAACAGCTCTTTTTTACTGCAGCTCTTACTATGATTGCTGGCATTCTTTCCGAATCCTTGGGAAAGCTATTGCATGTGACAAATGCAGCAGCAGTTAGATCTGTAATGTAAAATTTAGGTGCAAAATAAACTTATAAGAATCTGTAATATTTATTACGCACTTATAAAAAGTAATTGAAATGTGTTATTGGAAATAATAATTTTGTTGTAGAAGAGCTGAAGTGTGACCTTTAAAGTTAAAAAGAAGAGGAAATAGAATTTTTTAAAAATGTAAACAAAGTGTACTATTAGCTGAAATAACAATTTCACATACAAGGGATTACATATATGTTTCCCCTAAAAAAAATTAGAAGACTAGAGGCATGAGTGTGAAAAGACAAGGTAAGAAACAAATGTGTTAAGTGTGGAAGAAAATTAGTTAATAGAAAAGAACATTACTTTACAAAAATTAAATAGAACATTTATCCTGGGATTCAGTAAACTCTGTGTAGACTTTGAGCAAAGCCTACATGAAGTTTACGTGTGTGCGTGGTGATGCACGGTGAGCAGCAGCGCTCATTGCATATTCATGCCACCACGCACTACGTTTAAACGTAAATAAGTGAGATTTCATGGATGGCAATGGTGTTGCTGGCTAAGAAACTGCGTAAGTGAACATGGATAGCAATCCTGTTTAAGCCAGAGCACTGAAGGTCCACGGTTTTGCACGGAATGCCACAATGATCACCAGGGCTTAACAGATAGCTGTCAATTTCTTAGTGCAAGACATCTGAAGAAAGGTCAACATACTGGGGGAACAATGACCCAGAAACAGGGACATATTTGATATATTTGCTCTTTAGAAATGTGCAAGAATAACCATGGGATTGTGTTGAGATACATTTTCTGAAGGATTTGACGTCTGAAACTCAAATGTATGTAATTATTGAGTCATATCACTCCTAAGATTATCCCAGTGATATGGCAGAAAACCAAAAATTTGATAAGGAACACACCAAAAGATATATAAGGGAAAATCTGGACATTTTGTGAAAATCTGGACAGTTGAGAAGTATAATTCCTAAGTATGTGGTCCAAATACAGTACAAGACAGTGTATCTACAGTGCAGAGTACTGTGAAATGCCATTCCTGGCATTATGTACTGAAGTTGTATAAATGATCGGTACTGCCATGTAAAATAAATACTCAGGGGAAGTGTGTGTACTGAGCAAAGAAATGAAAATGTCAAATCTCCAAGAGAACAGATGATAAACAAGGTAAATGAATAATGATAAAATCACTGTTCAGCCACAGAGATAGGAGAAGCTTCCAAGTTAAAATCTCTGGCAAAAAAAGCATTTAATAAACAGATTAAAATCACAAAATCACAAAATAGTTGTTAAAAGCATTTTCAGAAAACTGCCTTCTTCAAATCCATAAACAAACAATATCAGAATAATATCACCAGTAATCCCATGCCTCTGACATAACATATGTGATTTTCAATGATCACAGATGATTCTGCATAAACACACTTATACAACTATTTTAATACAGCCACAGTCTATGAGGGTAATCACACATACTGTTCTGGCACCATAACATCTGCTGGAGGTGTTAGGAGAGACACTGCTATAACTATATGCAACATTATAATCAATACAGGCTAGTTGACTGGTGTGCATGGCATATTTATATGGCACAATCCACACCATCATGAATGTTGCCCATGCCATTAATGTTGCCAAATATCTATGTTACACATGCATCTGGTGTAACAACTTGATGGGGTTACACAAAATCAGACAGTAATGCTTATGTCACAAAAAGAATACCTAGGTATGGCAATAAGATGTGGGACAGCTCACTGTAGCAAAGGTAGTACACTTCAGTTACACATTACTGGAAGATGTGTAGTGAGGTACACGAAGAAAGGTGCATTGTACTCAGTTATTGGTGTAATGAAGGATGTGAACTATGGCAGTATTATGGCCTCTGATGTGGATGACCTTCACATATTCAATAGTTGTGTGCATACCAGGGAGTAGTCAGCACTGTGACTGCATGTCAGTGGATGATCCACTTACCATCTACCCCAGGACACAGGTCACATACCTATTGGTCTGATTATAGGGAGTGATGTCCACATTATACTTGGGTTGTGTGTTTGTTTTCCTGATGTAACAAATCCTCCATGTTGCCTTGTCACTGAAGGTGTTGCCAAGGCTGTGGCAGCAGTCTTTGGTGTGTGTTGATACTGTCTATATTGTAATAATATTACAGTTGGAGTCAATGATTGCCCACAATCTGTAGTCCTTCAGGTTGTTTGGATACAGGATGTGTATGTCATCCTTGATGTCTATCACTTAAATAATGGACAGAAAATGGTCTAGCAGACAGCCCTGATGTATGGACCTGATCACTGGACCTAAGATATAGGTCACTTTACACATGTCAATATATTTAGATGCCATGTATGTGATACATTGGTCTACCCACTTGGTGATATAGATGTATATGGTCATATCTGACAGTGTTGAGTGAATACCTCAGTGTGGATTTGTGTCAAATGCCTGTCAAGTTCAAAAGGCTGATAGTGCTGTCATCATGCAGGCCCTTGATGACCTCTTTGAGGACATCTAACAGGTATAACAGACATGATGTTGCATTAACAACTCACACAGGTCTGTTGCACACAGGTGGGATATCACTACTGCTCATTTAGAAAAATTCCATGATGACATGTTGGTCTACCTCACAGATAAGGATTCTCAGGATGTTTCTATACATGCATGCATTGGGTGTTGCCCCGCCCCCAACTCACGCATATGCATGTTGAAAACACCCTTCTACAGGAACATAGTCTGTGTGGAGGGTGTGTTGAAGTGTGTATTCAACTGAGTCATGAAGATGTATGTGATGAGTCACATGATAGGCAATCTGTGATGTTGTCACAGCCAATTGATTCTGTGTGATAGGCCTGGATGAAGGTAAGACAGTGCATACTGGATATCCTCAACTGACCTAGAGTTTGAATGCAATCCCCCACACAGGGATCATTGAGAAACTCTTCCAGCTGGGGATTAAACCTCATGTCACTAGATGGATAACCAAGTGACTCTGTGACAGAACACATACTGTGAAAATTGGTGAATCAATGTGTACCAGTAGTCCTGTCACCATTGGTGCACCCCAGGAATCTGTGTTTGGCCCTTTACTGTTTGAAATGCATTTTTTGACAGTTCAGACTAAAGTATACATCCTTTGGCTTACCACATTTGCTTAGTCTTGCATACCGGGTGCAATCATTGAGTCAACCTATGATGATAACATACTACAGGAGGGACTAACACAGTCAAATGACTGGTGACAATGTCACACTGTCTATAAATAAATGCAAAAAATGTGTCTTTATTTTGGATTTCTGCAAAGTGTAATTCCCTGCTAATTACAGTATTGACAGCAGCCCTGCTGTGCTGAAATCCAGTCATGCATCCTTTGGGCACACACATACATACCAATCTGAACTTCAACCACCAAGTGTCCACACTGGTATTGAAAGCCTATGTTGTGCACATCACAAGTCATGCCATCATATGTACTCAAACGTCATGAGAACACTAATATAGAGTATAACACTCTCCTTTGCATGTGCCTCACCAGACACTCCACAGCTGGAGAGACCACATGGGTTACTCACCAAGAAAACACAGTGCATACAAACCATGCCATGAGGCATGTGGATAGACTGAAATCCATGTCACTGTAATTCGCATTGTACAGGATGAGGTAACTTCTGACTGGCCTCCAGGCCAGGCTCTGACCCTGCCCTGGTGGTAATAGTGCGCATCCACAAATCAGATATACCTGATGACATCAGCAGTATCTGTTGAGGAGAATGTGACAATAACAGTTTCCCACATGCTGGTGTAAAAGGCTGTCTGTAATGTCAGGCAAGTAAGCACACACACACACACACACACACACACACACACACACACACAGACACACACATACACACACACGTGCATACACATGCACACACAATGGTTGATTGCTGTGAAAATAGAATCGCTACCTGTGTAGGTACATAGACTAAAGAACTCTGTATTTAAGGCAAGTGCCATTGTCAAGTCTGACTTGGAGTGTCTCAGACAACACTTTATAGCTGATAACATCAGTAGTACCTGGTGAGGAGAATATGGTAATAACAGTGTCCCACATGATGGTGTAAAAGAGTCTCTGTAATGTGAAGCAATTTCACACACACACACACACACACACACACACACACACACACACACACACACACACACACACACACACACAGTTGACTGCAGTAAAAAAGGAACCCCTAAATATCTAAGTGCACAGGCTACAGAACTCAGTGCTTTACACAAAAGCCATGGCACAAGTCTGACTTTAACAAGACTGCAGGTCAACTTATAATGGATGACATCAGCAGGGTATGTTGCAGAGAAGATGTTGGGAGGACTGCATGAAATGGATGTGTAGGCATGTGAAAGTATCAAAATATTGTCAATCCATGGGATTGGATTGGTAACCATAGGATACACACTTCTGACCTTCTGGCTAGACACACACACACACACACACACACACACACACACACACACACACAGTTGACTGCAGCAAGAACATAGCCCCTACCTATTTAAGTACACAGACTACAGAACTCGGTACTTTACTTAATCACCACAGCACAAGTCTGACTTTTACAAGACTGCAGGTCAACTTACAGTGGATGACATCAGCAGGGTATTTTGGAGAGAAGATTTTGGGAAGCCTGCATGAAATGGAGATGTAGGCATATGCAAGTATCAAAATACTATCAATCTATGGGATTGGAGCTGTAACAGTAGGATACACACTTCTGCTCTCCTGGGTGGGCACACACAGTCGACTGCAGTAAGAATAGAATCCCCTACCAAACTAAGTACACTGGCTACAAAACTCAGTACTTTATGAAAGTACTATGGCACAAGTCTGACTTTTACAAGACTGCAAGTCAACTTATAGTGGATGACATCAGCAGGGCATGTCGGAGAGAAGATGTTGGGAGGCTTGCATAGGTTCATAGCTTCATATGTTCCTAGGAGGTTACTAGGCTAATGACCCTAGGGCATTTACAAGCCTAGCTGTGTAAAAACACAAGTATCCTTATTAAGCATAATTGGATGGTCATTGTTAGCAGGCAATTTTCTGATCAGCACTGACTGACTGACGCTGTTCATGCGGGACATAAGTGGCACCCTGGGGGGTGAATTTACAATCACCCATCCAGTTGTCAGGTTTGTGCTTGAATGAGATCATTGAGGATCACTGCTTCACATGTAATGGAAGCCTAATACAGAGGAGTGGCAATCACTGGGAGATATATCTGTCTCCACAGCATGTTTTGTTTATGTCACAGGCTAGGATAAGATACCTGGAGCAAGTTATTCTTGTCCCATTTGATTTGCAGATGTCCATCGTTTCCAGTAGGGCAGGGTCTGAGACTCCTCTTTCAGCCAGGCATAGGTCACATCTCAGCAGGCTGCATGATGCTGAGTACAGTGACAGGTCTTTCAGCCTTTCCATGCATGTCATGTTTTGGAGGTCCTGGATACTCCCGATCATAAACATTTGTGTTATTTCCAGTTGCTGCAGGTGTCTGGTGAGGTACAGCCAGAAGGAGCATTGTACTCAATTAGTGGTCTGACAAAGATAAAATACAGCAGAGCTATGACCTCCCTGGTCTTGAATGTGATGGCCTTATTTATGAGGTGTGCAATGTAGAATGTGCGTCTCACCACTATGGACACATAGTGATTGAAGTGTATATTGCTATCAGCATGTGTTCCCAAGTCTCACAACACTGTGTTTGAGCTTAGAGGAGTGCTAGGTATATTATAATTAACAGGGGTACTTCATTGACAAAGGAGACAATGAGGTATTTTTTGTTTTAAGGTTGAGTCCGTGAATTTGGCACCAATCATTTGTCTGTGTCAGCCCTTCTGTAATATATTAACATTGTTGGGGGATTCTATATGACTGTGTCCAGTTGACAGTCATCTGCAAACTTGGTAAGCCACAAGCCATCTGTATTTTCCTGGAATTCAGAGAAATAGTTTCCAAACAGTTGAGGGCCCAGCACAGATCTTTGTGGTATTAATAAGCAAGATCTGCACTTGACAAAACCAAAATGGGCTGTGTCAAGTGTGGTGGAGGTCACTTATGTCCGTGTGGATAAGGTCCATGCGGATTCCTTCCAAAGGCTTACAGAACCAACTGATATTGCCAACATCCTGGCAGATAGGTTCAGTGCTAACTTTACCCCCCCACCCCAGAAAGGGCCCATCTCTATACCAGAAGAATGCAAAGTTCCTGTAATCACAGCTGCACAGGTAAAAAACACACTCTCCAAAGCCAAGAAAACAGCATCCATGGGACCTGACAACATCCCAGGCTGCGTTCTATATGAACTACAGAATGAACTGTCACCCCCACCTAAGTACCATGTTCAGTCATAGCCTCACCTCAGGCTTTGTGCCCATTGAATGGTGCACAGTGATGCTTATCCTACTCCACAAAGGGGGAACCAACACGGACCCCGGGAACTACCGCCCCTTTAGCTTGATGAGCCTGGTCTGCAAGGCCATAGAACGTATCATCATGGAACTTATAAACAAAGACATTGGTAATCTCCAAACTCTGGATCCCACCCAGTTCAGGTTTGTAAAAGGCAGATCATGTCTCCTAAACCTGATAGACTTCTCTGAAGCAGTCACCAAAGCAATAGATGAGGGTAAGGTGGTTCACACAGCCTATCTAGATCTTGCCCAGACTTTTGACATCATCCCCTACTCTGGAATTATAGATAAACTCACTAAACTAGGTATAAATCCCTAAGTCACAAGATGGGTTGCTAACTGGCTCACTGACAGAATCCACACTGTGAAAGTAACAGACTCCAAATCCGACTTCAGATCAGTGACAAGTGGAGTACCACAGAGTTCAGTCCTGGGTCCTCTCCTGTTTATCTACTTCACTGAAGTACAGGCTAACACAGAAGGTCTTTGGCTAATAAAGTTTGCAGATGACCGCAAACTAGGAGCCATAATCGAAACTCCTAATGATGCAGACATACTACAAAAGGGTCCCACTGAAACAGATGCCTAGTGTCAAAGCCATGGCCTCAAGCTCAATGCCAAAAAGTGCATTGTCATCCCCTTTGGTAAAAACTCTGTACCCATGAACTACCACATAGGTGGTAGTCTACTTAACACCAAAAGTATGATAAGAGACCTTGGGACACAGGTGGACAGTAGTCTCTACTTCGATAATCACATCACCACAGTAGTCAGGAAATCCTTCTACATGGCACACCTCATCACAAAAGGTTTCTCATCCAGGAAAAAAGAGGTCATTGTTCCCCTCTACTCGTCACTCATTAGACCCATTATAGAGTACAATGCCCCTTTTGGTATGTACCTCACAAGACATCTGCAACAACTGGAAAGGCTGCAGAAATACCTCACAAAGAGGACTACCAGCCTCAAACAGATGCCCTACGTAGAACATCTCAAAAAACTCCAGCTTTACTCCATTGCACATCGCCTATTCAGAGGCAATCTCTGCCTAACATACAAAGCTATGTCAAAGCCAGAGCTATTGGACATGTTGCACTTAATGAAATCCCATTCCCTCTGAGCTACATGCTCTAGAGACCTAAACCTTGTCACCACAATAAACAGAACATGCTGGAGGGATAGATTCCTGTCCCAGAGACTTCCCATACACTGGAACAATCTACCTATCTATATCAAACAAAGCTCCTCATTAGCACTCTTCAAGAAAAATCTTGATGGTTGGATGGGATATAGGAAATTCACCCCGGAGATCACTTCTGTGGCTCTGCTCAACAGGGGCATAGGAAAATAATTTTCTTGGGTGGCGAAAGCCAGGGTACCTTTTTGGCAAGGCTTATTTAGGCCCTAGGGCCAATAGCCTAGTACCTACTTATAAACTTATGAACCTATAATGCATTTTAGGCTTATTGGTCAATATTTCTAGTTTTGAATGTTAACAGATTGATGTGCATTGCATATCTCACAGCATTTGATACTAATTTCTGTAGTGTAGGTGATATATGTGTGAAAAAAGTACTGAGGCATCAGGGTTGCAGTGTTTGGGGGAGACAACACATGACTGTATTGTAAATAACATATTGTTAGATAGAGCCTTCAATTTGTTATGTTTCCACATGTAATTTCATGTTATCAACAGGAAATGGACAATAAACAACAGTAATACATAATATTTACTTTTTAATAATGTGGTGAGCTGCGGGTTTGTGCGACAGTTGACAATGCCTTTGTGGATGTGAGATAAACATTTCCAATACTTTACTTGTTTGTGTGTAGTTAAGCAGTGCACAAATACAAGCTGCATTGCTAAAGGCTGACAATTAGTATTGAGTCTATGAAACATTCCTGCTGCTTAACTGACTCTTCGGCAGCAACACATTTCTTTTTGAGCCCATAATACTGGTTCAAATCCAGGTGTATGAAATACTTTTAAATAGTTTAAATAAACAGTGATAATGCACTGACATTAATTCTTTATAGTACATGTGCTGTGTTTGGCATAGCACAGCAGGGTTAAGTGGCAATATGCAGAGGTTACTGCAGTATTTTACCATCTCTCACTGTTGCTTGGCATTGTTGTGCAATGTTAAACTCCATGCAAACACAGAGGCCAAAAAGTGAAGGGATCCTTTGCTTTTTCTGCTACTTATGTGGGTCATGTGTGATTCGATTTATTGACCAGATTATAAGTGTTAAAATGGGATAGAATGGAAAGTGGTGAAATGAGGAGCAAGTAGGAGGAAGGACAAAGGGAAAGCAATACAGGAATGTGCAGGAGGGAGGTAGGAAAGAACCATATCTATCCATATCTTCAACAGTAAAAACTGATCAGCTGTGCAGAATATTAGCTGAATTTTGACTGTCACCTCCAGAAAGAGGAGTGACAATAGCGTAATCATGTTGCATAGCCAATTGGACCAAATCAAGTGTGTCAAGAAGACACATGTGCGGAATGGAGAGTTATGTATGGGACTTTTTTTTTTTTTTTTTGTGGGACAGGTGCGCATTTTTTTTTAATTCAGTAAGAGAGGACTGCTGGGTAAGGGACATAGGTATTTGTGTGTTAGGTAAGTTGGGTAGGTGAGGAAGCAAATGTGAACAAATAAGACAAACAAGACAAGAGACAGGGACAGTGAGGGACACAAAAGGTTGGAGGACACCATGATTGGATAAGGGAGGAGGCTCATGCCCATCAAGCTTGGAGACAGTGAGAATTGAGTGCTCCCCCAGTCGATTGTCATCACTGTTCCCTTTTCCACTGGGGCTAGAGTGCTCAACATCTTCTCTTCCTATGTACTCTGAAGGAGAGCAGCCTCTCCAACTGGCATAGGCATAAACCAGTGGTGGGGTACATAAACCTACCCACCAACCCAGGCATCTCCCAGTAGGTGATAAAATCACCACCTCCGCCACTGCCCCTGAAGGGTACCACTCCACCAACTTCTAGGGCAGTACTACCTGAGAGCACAGGTAGAGTAGATGCAGTAGAGGCAATGTTGCTGGTTAGCTCCTAGACATGATGGGCATCAGTGCTGGAGCCGGTGGAGCTGGTGCAGGCTGAACCATTGGGGCTGGCCTACCTTGCTGTGCTGTGTAGCATTTGCTGATGTGGTACACTTGGATGTAATGGAGAAATTTTGCTGATACATAATAGAAAATAAAAAAGAGAGATAAGGATTGGGGAGTGAAAAAAATAGAGATGAGATTAGTACCATCATATGTGACATACAATGCATTATTAGAATTATACAACTTTTTTATCTGAACTATTACATTTAAGTATGCATCCTAACAGATACACACTATACTACAGATTGTTGAAAGTAATTCTTGAAATATGCATGTATTGAACATATGTATATTCCAATTATACAGATTACAGTTTACAGTATGGCATTTGTGCCACTGCTATAGAACTTTTAATGTAATGTAAATATTATTGAAGAAATAACAGTACCATATAGTTGTGAATCGTAGTATTTGAACCCACAACCTCTGACTGCAGTCTAATATTGGACTCCTGCAATTGTTTTGTGCTACATACTAATGCATGCATACATGCATACTTACTTTTACAGTTAGGATACGCATACTCAGTTTGACACAACTCTATAAAAGACCAAAAAAATATATCTTTAACTTTTAAAGTTGCAATACCACTTCTCTTCTACTACATGCATACCACTTTCTTCAGTCAGTCTCTCCAGTTGAGCAACATGAGACTGCTGACTGAATTCACATTTGGTGGCAGCTGGGGAAAGAAGAGAAAAGAACAGAAGAGCATTATGCATACCAGTCTTTTCTATATTTAGCTTTCTAAATCTTACAAGTACTTTGTTATTGTCATACTTATGCAGCTGTGGGATGTCCGCAGTCTCAAACTAATTCAACCAATGGTTGAGAGTATCCCTTTTTCACCTATGTAGATCATTAAAAAGTTGCCTACACAGCTTTCCAGTATGTGGAATACCAGTGGCACTGGATACAGCCTGGGCCACACTATTCCATGCCTCAGACTTGTACTAGGAGCCAGAATAGTCTCCCTGCAAAAGCCTTTGGCTGTGGCACTTTACCAGGAGTCCAGTAAATATCTTGGACACCCCACCTCTGTGTCCTACACTTGGCACCTTTCTCTCTAATGCCAGCCATGTCTACCAGCCAAACTAGAGCAATGGAAACTGATGCTTTCCTGCCAATTCCAGTTATCACGTTTACTGATAGTGCACAAACCTGAGCAACAATGCTAACCAAGTTTCTGCGATGTTAAGCAGAGCTCAGCAATACCAAGCAGGGATGAAATAAATATTTGAAATAGGAAGGTTAATCTGACTTAACCTTAGTTTGAGGGGTGTCTGCTGATGTAACTTGGAATATATATATTGAAAGTTGGAAGGTAATTGTTAGGTGAGTTAAGTTTGAAAACATGTACTGGGGTCATAAATGTAATGCACTGACACATTTGTTTTTGCCTTTATATACTGAGGAAAATTGATGTTTATACTGTGGGATTCAAACTTAGGTATAACGGACAAAACATTTTTATCCATACCATTTATTTTCCACCTTTGTCCACAGAAGAAGTGCCGCACAGACATTGTCTGGAATGATACATAAATACAGGTGACAGTTTGAGCTGTTACACATGTATGTGCATGATTTGACAAGGTTAGATCAAATTGTGTATGTGTCTTATGTAACTGTGAAGCCCATGCAAGTCCAGATAGCAGAATTATACTTACAGAAATATAGTAGACAGTATACCCTCAGTCATATCTCTAAAAACACAATAATGGTGTCTCATTCCTCATACATATAATTTATATCAACTCCACTATCTAAAGTGTTATAAGTGAGAGTGAATTTAATGGGAAGTGGGACAACAACAAAAGCGTATGGAATGTTCTATATTAGAACCCAGGACTATGTGTATGGCAGTCCAACACTTACACCTGTTACCACAAGAATGCTGAAATAACATTTGTCTATTTTTAGTTCATTGCTATATACTGCACTGTCACAACAGTAAAAATAGGTTGCACACCCTGTACTAGAATTCAGGGCCATCTGCACTCTAACCACATGCTTATACCTGTGGCCACAGGACTAGTTACATGATGTTTTCTAATTTCCTAATAATTCTTAAGCTCTCTGTGTTAACCGCCACACAACTCCGCTTAGAGAGTTTGCACAGTGCCGAACAGAATTAATTGAATGTATCTGGTTTCAATTATTGGCTGTCTGAGTCCTGTCTGTATGGGTTCATTGGCTGCAGTTTCTAGGGAACCTTTCTAACCACCTTGCAATGCCACTAAGTGCAGTCGCATGATGAAACACAACAATTGTAACAATACTTTTACAGAAGCCCTGTTTGCAGGTACTCTGCAAATGTTCTGTCTGCTTCCTGGGTGGGCCACTAGTCCACTTTGACCACTGCTGGGCTTTGCACAAACTAGAGTTAAACCTGACATTCATTTTCTCTGTTTCTCATGTTTGCGCTAGGCCGCACATTGTACAATGACCCCCCCCCAAAAAAGAAAAAGATAAAAAAGGGAAAAGTAGTTGAAATGAGGAAAAGCAACCTATGACATACACATGACAAAATGTTAATACACATGAGATATTACTACATAGGTCTAGATTTGAACTCACAATCTAATGAACCTTCAGAACACAGTAAGGGGGCATTAACCCTCTTTGCCATGCAAACACATTTGCATAAAGGAACTGAAATCATTCTGCATGCAACCAACTGCAATATCGTCTACAGTAATATGACACCATATAGGTGTTATTTGTACATTTATTAATTTTGGACGTAGTGCACTAAGTCATCACACAGTCAGTTATGAGTATTTCTTGTAAATATGCAGCTCTATCTTACCTCTCTGTGGTTATTGCTCATTCTTTTCTTATCTGACCAATTATCTGAGACATGCAGTCTGTAAGACATTCCATATCATTGTCCTTAAAATGTGTGAGATAGTAAATGGCAATAATATAATATGCAGTTGCCAACAAATGAAGGGAAGGTTGGATGTTAATGAACTGAACTTGCAAATGGTGTGCTGCTTACTTACATTTTCAACCTTGATAAAATTACATCTAACAATTTGTAAGTCTAACCTGACACACTCATCAGATGCAGGGCAGTCTGCATTGCTGTTATGTTTTCCTTCTCCCTACCAGTAATCATTGACAGTTGCAATCCATTAAAATCAAACACTGAGGGAGTGCCTGCACTATGTTTACATTTATATACCAAAAAATCCAGGAGCTTAGATGAATGGTCACACAAAGAATAACAAGTCCAAATAACAGAATAAATAACAGATAATAAATAACAAAGGTGAGACCAAAATGAAGCCAAATAAACAGATCAATAGACACTTTATTGTAGCAAGCTATTTTATTATTTTATTGTAGTAAGTTATTGTAGAATAAATAACAAATAACAAATAACAAAGGTGAGACCAAAATGAAGCCAAATAAACAGATCAATAGACACTTTATTGTAGTAAGCGCTTTAACAGTACCATAACACTGCTTCTTCAGACTATAAAAAAATCAATAAAAACAACATTTATATAGGTACAATTAAATAGCATAGTCTGATAGCTTACATCACAATTAGATGAATAGCTTTTAAAGAAATAGTCAGTATAAGCTATCCATAAGCAATCATTCAAAAACAAGTAACCAGCAAAAATAAAAGGATAACATTATAGACAAATAAATACATAGATAATTTACTTCAAACTCCTAGCAGCTAAAATCAGTTTCAGGGGAACGTTATTATTAAGCTCCTTGCTACAGTCCACCCTTAACCTAATAATCCATTTACTTTTGCTGTCTCAGTCCTATTCACTGGACCACCCCTTTGCTCAATGGGACTAATAAGCTGTATCACCATAAATTTAAGAGCGTGAAGATCTATGAAGGATAACATGCTTGTTCAAGGCCTTAGTGCAGATACTACTTCTGATGTTATAGACATGTTCCATTAGCCTATCATTAAGGCACTTATCAGTTTTTCCAACATAAAATGAGTGGCACTCTGTACAATAAGCCAAATAGACCAGATGGCAGGTATCATAACCAGCCCACACATTAAACTTGAATTCTTTCCCAGTATCAGGATGTACAAAGTTCCTAGATAGGTCAAGTTAATAACAATAATTACACTTGCCACAGGGTATAATACCAGACACCATATTGGGTATGCGTGTAGGCATGTCGAATTTAGGATAACATAAAAGCCTGTTAAGGTTCTTTTTATTTTTATATGTGAAACTAGGTGTGTCACCCACTATCTCCCTGATATTGTCATCCATAGTTAATATATACCAGTACTTCTTATAAATATCTATTTGTTTAACATTACTTGAGTAAAACAAGGGAACATAAAACTTGGTCCTTGACTCAGCTTTCTTACTACTAACTGCATTGCCCATTTCAACCAATCTATCTCAGAAATAAGATATAGAATGCTATTTACATGCCTAGCATCATAGCCCCTTTCAATAAATTTCTCACTTAATTCATTTAAAAACTTAGTGTCTTCAACATTTATCCTAGATTCCCTTAATGATTGGCCTTTCACTATATTATTAAATATGTGCATCATGCTCCTTCTGTGCAAATATGTGTTCCTGTGGCAATCTTTCCTAAAGTTTCTGTTGTAAAATTCCCCTTGGCATCCCTAATAAATCTAATATCAAGAACATTTACCTGTAAGGGTGAACAAACCATGGTTGTTGTTGTTGTCTTTCGGCTTTTCCCGGTTAGGGGTCGCCACAGCAGAACTCCGGTCTGCTAATGATTGGCAGTAGATTTTCACATTGCTGAGTTGCCAGCTCACCGCCCAACCTTCAACGAAGGCACGCCCACTCATGCATGTCTTTCAGAACACCACTCGACCCGCGGGAAGGGGCGAACAAACCATGGTAAACCTTATAAAAGTAGTACTAGTGTTCATATAATCAAGTAGCATTTCAAGGTCATTAATTGTGCCTGTCCATCCCATGAACAGGTCATCCAAAAAATGCCTATAAAAAGAAATTAACTGTTTCAGATGGGACTTAAATAAACTAGTCTCCTCCCATCTTGCCATAATCATATTGGCATAGCTATGGGCACTGAGGTGCCCATAGCTATGCCATCCTTTTGTAAGTATATGATTTGGTTAAGTATAAAAATATTTTTGTCTAGTACAACCTCCATAAGCAAGCATAGTAAAGCTATAAAACTTTTTCCATAGTCGCTATGTAAAACCAAAACTTCCTCAACCATTTTGAGGCATATATGGTTGGGAATAACAGTAAAAAGTGATTGTACATCAGAGGTTACTAATAAACAATTCCTGTTCTCAAACGGAGACCTGCTTACATACAAGTCAAGCAGAAAATGCTGTGTATCTTTTAAAACATACTCATTCTTATACAACATTTGTTTCAAATGTCTCTATAAAAATAGATAAAGGTTCAGTGCACCAGTTCCTCCCAGAGACTATAGGCCTGACAGGAGAACAAGTGAAGTGCTTATGAATCCTCCATAGGCCTTGTATAACCAGTATATTAGGATAACCAATTTTGATATAATTATATAGCTGAGAATCAATCACCTCACTCAGCCAATAGTAATATAAAGCATTTCTTATCACAATAATCATGGCATCCACTTCATCTTGAGTAATAGCCTTATATGTATTACTGTCATTTAACATTTGTTTCATTGCTGCAACATATTGATCATGGCTCATAACTACTTCAGGACCACCCTTATCAGCAGGTCTAATAACTATGGAGGTGTCCAACTGTAAGCTTCTCAAGGCTTCCTTATGACCACTTGTTAAATTACTTTAAACTCTGTTTATAATGGTATAGTTAATGGACATATAAAGGGGCAAAGTATTACCCACTGTGCTACTGTTAATTATGATGATGATGTTGTCCTTACCTTTTGCTTAACTTCTTCCAGGACCATCCAGCATACAGTGCATACCATCATCTGCATATGGTAAGCCAAACATTTTTACCTCAGTACTGATGAGCAATTCAAATAAATATTTTATTGTGTGATGTTGATTTCAGGACTGTTGTGTGTATTGCTGTACTGTCTAATAGTGACACCACTATTATTTTATTTTGTTAGCATATATTGGACTATAGCAATGTAGGTATTAATTGTTCCTGTGTTTGTTGCTTATTATCACAGGTGATCCTAACAGTGGAAGTGTGGGACTTCTACCATCAGATGTCAGAGTATCAGCAGACTCTGATGATGGTGGCCAAATATAGACAAAGTTGAGGGGTCCAGAGGTTGAATCTGACACAGAGGTTGACATACAGCCATCCCCTAAAGTTTCATCAGACACATCCAGTAGGCCTACACCTACCCATTCTAGTGAGCCCTTAAATGCTGGACAGGTGGAGGGTGAGACAATTGATTGGGGAAGTGTGGTTACTGCAGCTCCAGATCCTGTTGAGTCTGGCTATAGCCAATGTGTGGGCAAGGTGCATGCAGGAAGGTTGTTAGGGGTGCTCGGAGGACTCCTGCTGTTCATGCACCACCTGATCTAGGTATCTCTTCCTGTGCTACTCAATGTATGTTTAGGACTGTCTTGGAGGCACAAGCAGATTACCACAGATCCTCCAGAAAAATGCTTAGGATTGTAGATGTGGCACAGGCTGATATGCATGACTGCCTCCAAAGTGTTGCTGAATTAATGGAATGGATGAATGATACATAGGAATGGGCTGTGTCTGTGACGGAACATCTGCTGAGAGGAGGACAGTATCCTCATCGGTGTGGACCAGCCACATCATCTGCTGTTAGGCATAGTGACTGTGCCTGATCACACTCCCATAGTGGCACTACTTCCACTGCTCCATCAGTGGTTGAGCTGCCATACCCAGAAGAGACAGGCCATGGGGTCATGGTCCTAGGTGTCCTTGTGAGCAGAGCTCATCCAGCGGACATCAGTCATGTTCAGGTAGCAGCAGTGCATCTGACCATGGGCATGGACGTGCCAGTGTAACTCCTGGCAGAGCCAGTTCTCATGGTCGGGTGCGACAATGATTAACTGCCACTTCTACCATGCACAGCTCACACCTGTCCAATATGCCAAGACATAGGACTATCACAGAGCTTGGCTGTGTTCATGCAGACACTCACATGCCAGTTTCACCGGGAGGACCCATGCAGACACACACACAACAGTTACATGGTTCAGCTGTGATGCTTAAAACTCATTTTGTCTCACTGGCCATTTGTTACTTTATCCGAATGTTTGTCTGCATCTCTTTATAACTCATACACACTCACTGACCTTTTCTGTCAGCCTAGGCTTCCTGCCACCCCCACACAACACCCTGTGCAAGTGATGATAACTGTGCCGTATCCCTGTTTTGTATCTTTTGGATTCAGTGACTCATAAGCTTTCTATCTGATGCTTAGGGTGCCTAGCTGACTTAGTGCTTTGTATATCTGCATTTATGATGTTGAATTGGTAATTATACCTTTGACTTATATTGCTCTTAGAAAGTTAGAGAGTTGTTAGCATCCAAATATTTCCATCTCAATTGTTAATGATCTTGTGAGGGTTGTGGAGTCTGAAACTGCAATGTGTATCATTACTTTCTAATTTCTGTCTTTAATGATTTGCCATTGCAAACGTATGGTGCTAAACTGAGGCCATACAGTGACCATCACTACTTCTGAGAGATATGACTGTGTGAATCTTTGATTCCTGAGGCCTACTACTTAATAATGGACACATATAAGTCAAATAAATCTCTGCTGTCACATGTTAAGGTAATTTCTGTACACATCTCCCATATTTTACTTCCTTACAGTACCAAGTAACAACATGGAAGGATATGCCAGTCATTCATATTATTACACAACACACTCCAGGTTCAACACTTACCTTGTAAATCCAGCAGTTGATGCAGTTTTAGTTCACTGCTAACTCTGTCTGATGCAAGCAGTATGCAGTCAATACATGGGGAGATAAAGGTTGTGAGAATTGCTTGGCATCAATTTTACTATATGTATGTGTGTAGGAGGAAGGTTTTAGGCCCTTAGGTGGTGAGTGAGTGTGCTATGTGCTGTCTCTTAGCCAATTTGAGGGCATATTGAGCACACCTATGTCTGCCTACACCCACAGCAGCTGCTGCTTCCCCCTCTGACTCCTCATCTGCATGTGGTTGTGGTGACCTCACCACTGGTGGTGGGATATGTCCTACTTCCCCTTGTTGATCCTGCTGAATCTGTTTTCTCAGTATGATGTTGTGTGGCATGGCACAGACTATGAATATTTCTGTACATGTCTGTGGATTGTACTGCAGGGCTCCCCCAGAGGTATCTAGGCATTGAAACTGCGACTTCAGCAGCCCAAACACATGCTCTATGATATTTCTGGTTTGAGTGTGTGCCTCATTATGGCATTCTTCAGCAGGTGTGTGTGTGTGTGTGTGTGTGTGTGTGTGTGTGTGTGTGTGTGTGTGTGTGTGTGTGTGTGTGTGTGTGTGTGTGTGTGTGTGTGTGTGTGTGTGCATTTCTGATGGGTGTCATCAGCCACAGGTCCAGTGCATAACCTGCATCCCCCAGTAAATGACTCTGTGGGATATCTCCCCCCCAGTGAACATCTGATATAGTTGGGAGGTGTGTCAGATATTTTAGTCGTGGTAATTGTCTGGGTTGCCAGCACACACATTCAAGATGATTCCTGTGGCATTACATATGACTTGGCAGTTAATAGAGTGGAAGCCCTTTCTATTAATGTAGAGCCTTCCCTGTTCCCCAGGTGGTGCCTTAATTTCTACATATGTGCAATCTATGGCACCCAGCACTTCAGGGTAGTGTGCTACAGGGTAGAACTCCTGCATATTTCTGGCCCTATCCTCAGGGCCAGGAAAATATATGACGTCACTATAATGTTGGAGCATAACATTCAAGAACTGATGGAGAATCCTGGATGCTGATGCCTGTGGCACCCTCAGTATGTCCCCTGTTTGTCTCTGAAAAATACCTGTAGGTAAAATTCTAAGTGCCATACATACATTTGTCTCCACTGGGATGGATCCCCTTCGGTTTGCCCTGGCTCTGAGTTGAGGATGACAGAGGTTGCAAAGTACCTATAGTGTGTCTCTAGCCACCCTGTAGTGCTCTACAATTTCCACATCATGTAGATTGTGATATGTTACCAGTGTTCTGAAAATGCTTCTTCTTCTTGGCCATAGTCTATTAGCAGCAGCAACAGCATAGACTTCAGCCTATTGTACATACAAATAAATAAAAGCAACAGCAACCCCTAACATTGTTTCTGTGTAGACTCCTTTCTGTATGGGTGTTTCAACATGTTTTGGAATTCATAGAGAAAACCAGCACTTAGTCTACATGATTGCTTTATAGCTTATTGAATAGCTCCTCCATTTGGATTGCATACAATTCAGCTGCTTATGCTGCAATTTGCATTCCACTGTGTTTATCTTATTTGTGAGGCATCTGGCCATAAGACTTATATCTGTCAGTGTTGATTAAGATGTGATGGCATAAATTAGTCAGTCTATACATCGAGTTCAGGATCTAGAGTGGCAAGACATGTTCTTGTTTCCTTAAGACAAACAGAAACATGCAGCACCATGCTCACAGCTTCAGCCAACTAGTGTGTGTGGGAGCAGGGGGGGAAATAATGTATGTTCTGCTTGGTGTATAGTGTATGCTTATTTAAGTACAACATACAGATGTGTGCTACAACATGGAGGAAATCCTGCATGCTACTGTGGTCACAATTATGCTCCAGTATGTTTTTCGATAATGTTTCCTAGACACTGGGGAAGGGGTAATAATAAAGGCACTGCCTATTGTGCACTCCATTTTTACTGCCACTGACATGCCCATTGGGCAGTTTGCTGCTGAAGCCTGCCATACTGTCTGTTTTCTCATAGTGCCTTGGGGGACATAGATATTCCTTTCAAACTATGCCCTTGGTTATTGAAGATATGAGCATGATACTACATGCTTCTCTTTGCTCACAGGTAATTTGCAACAACTATATGTCTGTCAGCTGAATGTCACTTCAGCTCTGTGTCCCTAGCTACATGTACTGCAAGGAAAGGCTTCACTGCTTAGTAGCCTGGATCCCTGTATATCATGATAAAGCAAAGAAAAGAATTTGTAGGACTTCTCAACTAATGATTCATAACAGAAGTAAGTGTCAAAAATCACCTTGATAAACAACCAAGAGGGCAACTCCTGCTAAATTGAAGGAGACGACTGACAACACTGTAATTTGGAATACAATCATTAGAATCCAAACTTAAAACATATGACAACATGAATGATATCTGCCTGCAAACATGGCTTAGACAATTGGATTGGTATCCCTAAGACACACTATGAGTCCTTCATTTAAAGGTTGGTGTAGCCTGAGGGTGATTATTGGCAAGACACACAAGGCCTCTGGTAATAGTCTTGTATTTCCTATGAATCCTTTTATGTAACACTATGTCATGGGTTTGGAGAAAATATATTATTATTTAGAACTAATCATTTTCATATAATGGTAATCCCTTTGATTAACAGGCAGTAGGGAAGAAAATAAGAATATGGTTTGCAGCAAGGATCACAAACTGCTGTTCGTGACTCTTCTTCAAGATACTTGTTTTTTTCTTCCACTACGTCCAAGGTGCTGGTTTACTGTTATTCCAAGATTTCTTCCTCACACTGGGAATTGTGGCTGACAGATCTACAGTATGTACTTCTTTGGTTGTCTTTGACAACAGGGATACCAGATGAACTCTACACTTCTTGGTTTCATTATGGATCCTGTTATTATGGATCCTGTTATTAGAGGGGTAGAATTGCTAACTGATCCTGGAACAGGCAGTATGTTAAGTAAGTGATGGCACTGACATGCTTCAGTTATGCAGATGCTTTTGAACTAGTTATTAAGGTAATAAGTTTGCATCTTTTTCAAAATGTATATTAAAGAGAAAACTGGCAAATGTAAGTCTATATTTGAAAGATAAAATATCACAGACTGGGTAAAAAGAAATAATATGAGAGAAGGATATTTCAAGGAATGAAACCCCGATGAATTAGTAATCACATTCTGTGATTGATAAATTTAAAAAATGTACAGAGGTGTCAGGAAAAAAAAGAACCGCGCTGCAGATTTAAAGAAAATGTATAGTGCAACATTATTTTTTTTCTTTTTGGTATTATTGCTGAAGTTACATTCTGTTGTGTCATATGATAGGTGTGTTTCTGGGGTACAGCATGTAACAGAAAAAAAGCAACTATCAAACCCTTCTTAGCAAAATCTGAAAATCAGCTGATATCAGCTAATATTGGTGCGATCAGGGGAAAAGTCCAGCTCTCCTTACTTTTTTCAGTCAGTGAATTGGAAATAGATGAACCGTGGATCTATGATCAATGAGCCTGGCTCAAAGAAAAAAGCTCACCCATCCAAGAAATGTCAAGTAGTAGTATATAAAAAGAACATGTGGAGGGCTGGGGCTAATCAATCTTTTTGCATATTATTCGTATTATTTTTAGATGGATTCCTCGTGTTACAAATGTCATACAGTAAAAAGTAAAAAATCAAATTGCAGAATTGACATAAAGGAAAATAAGCAGACAGTTTGAGAAGCATAACACTTGATCGCGCTAGATTTAAAGAAGAATCAGTATACGGAAGATCGATATTGGCAATGATAGTTCTTATACATACATTTGGTATATGACAATGAAGGAACAATTATATATTATACAAGGATGAAAAATTCTGGAGGAAGTAAAAGTAGCAGTTTAAAGAATAATGTTTAAAATACAGGAAGAAACACCTATGTGAATGATATTAGTTGTATACTATCTCATAAACGTCTTCCTGTGACTAGAGGTACATAATGCAAGTATATATGTATTAATAATTGTATCAAGCCAGGTATGATATGCATGACATTTATGATTACTTCTGTCTGAAATTTAATAAAAAAAATGTTTTAAAATTGCAGTGATCAGACTGAGTTTAGGCTTTTAAGAGAAAAATTAAGTATGATATACTGTGGAATTCATGAAATTTGCCTTTAAATTTAGTAGTAAAAGGAAATTGTGGCCAAGATTCATAGGTAAGTACTGCATGCTTGCACAGCTTTAATAGTCAAGGAAGTCACTGTTTGAGGTGCCATAAAGCTGATCAGATGTGTGGTGCAAAAAGGATAGTGCCTACAAACTTTGAAAAGAACATAAGAAAACTAATGCTCAGTATTACTAGAATAAACAGTGCTTTGATACTGTCGAGCATGAGTGGTACTACAGCAGCCAACATAGTCAAAATAACAGAGGTCTCATCTAAGGCAGGCCAGTTCAGCAGAATCAAGGTGTACTCACATGTGCAATGCAGTGACATATACCTGCACCTAGCAGCTGGCTGCTACACAAGGAATATCTCAGCAGAGCACAGCTGGCAACAGATGTCCACAAACAGAGTTATGCAGAGAAGATTCAGAAGGAGGATTCTGGGTGGAACATAGGTACAAGAGAAGGCAGGCTCAACATGGAATACAAATACAGATAAGCAGGGGTGGTATACACACAAAATGTGGAAAAAACAGTTGATTGAGACATTCATAGAGATGGTGCAAAACAGAACACAAAATGAGTACAAGATTATGAGGCAACGGACCACAGGCATGTGGCAGTCTATAACAGAGAGGTTATTCAAAATCAGTTTTCAACATTTTCTTTTGAAAGTTACAGCTATGAGTTACAATAAAAGAAAGACTGTAGTCACTGTAACATAACAAGAAAACGCAGAAATTATTTATGATGTCACTACATATAATGATTTCATTATATATTTATGGGCATTGTGTTTAAAATTGGAATGTACTACAGCCAGATGTTATTTTGTATGGTCTCCTTTCAAAAAAAAAGTTGAGTTTTTAGACAAACAGTTAAGGAAACAATCAGAATCTTGTGTAGATGATAGGATATAGGTATTTTGCAGGTAGACACTATAATGTGTATAAACTGATGATTAGAGGGTATGTGCAGAATATTAGTGGTTATCTGAAATGTTTAAATCACAAATGTGATTGAAATATTGTTAATGCAGCATATGCCTTTCATCATGAGAACTCCACTACCTAGCATTTTTCCTAAAGTTAAAATTGGTTTATGGGAATGAATTAGGAAGGTGAAAGTACCATCACACTAGTATTGCAACTGCATATCCTAATGCTCTTCATAGAAAAATGTTACTTTTATCAGATGTGCTGTTCAATATATGGCCTCAACCACTTATTGTGGAAATATGGAAAATCTATTACCGATAATGAAACTGCAATATATTTTAAAACATGGTTCTTTAAACACATTTTATCTTGGCACTGAAATTAATCGGTTATACATTTTTCAGAAAGTTTCTTCTGTGTACTAACATACTGATATTTTTACATCGGACATTTATTTAATAGGACAATTCATTTATTCATTGATTCCGAAGAATGCTATATATAACATCTCTATCTCATGTCAGCAAAGATCCCACCACCCTAAGTTGTGGATTTCATCTGGTTCAACACATGTGACTCCCTGCTATAGTACATGTTCATGGTTCCCAGAGTTCTAGCCTTTCTCTGCTGTGGACATCTTCACGCCTTCACACTGCAAGTCAACAATGTGAATGCAAGCAATGGTCACATTGCGGGAGGATGACCCCACCACTTTAGCATTTCATCCCTTCTTCCTCACAATTAACCATAGTATGTGGTTAGCGTGTGCACTTCCTATGAGCATACCCCCTTTATTACTACTGCAGTCACATGTCACTGTCTCCCTCTGAGCTATGAGATGATGACTGTGCCATACTCACTACTAGCCTGTGTAAATATATGGCTGTCTGATGCACAACATAGACAGTACCTGTACTTCTTTGCATAGCCTGGGTGTGGTACTGAATGCATAATCTTAATCGGTGCTGCCTACACCATAGCCTATAATTGTTGACACAATACTGCTTCTTTGTCAGTGCTGTAATGTACTGCACCCTACTTTACCCTTCCCAGTGATACAACTGATACATGTTCTGCACCTGACCACCTCCAATGTCCCTATCTGATGCTGTGTCTTATATGGTAGACCCTACCATGATGTCCACTTGCTGCTCTATTTATTTGCACAACACCATGTAGCAGAAAATGGCACACACAGCAAATATCTTGCAACATATACCTGGACTGTATTAAAGTGATCCACTTGAGGTGTCTAGATATCAGAAAGACCCTTTCAGTAGTCCAAATGCATGGTTTGTTGTTTTTCACATTTTTGCATGGGATGTATTATAGACAATTCCCTATATGATCTGGGGCTGTATACTGGGGTCATCAACCAGAACTGCAAGTCATATCTAGCATCATTTTAACACACAATAAACATACTATAAGAGGCCTTTTCCCTGTACTCATGGTACATATGTGTTTATTCCTGTCTATCTAGCATGTGTGCATGCAGGTACATCCAGAAGTCCCCTCATAGGAAACATTTACACTGGTTGGACACATGTCAAATGTGTGAAATTACTGAACTGTCCACATGGTGCACACATACATTGTAAATAATGCCTTAGGCATTATAGAACACCTGGCAGTTCAGGGAATAGAAACCCTTCCTGTTAATGTATGGCATGCCTTATAAACTAAGTGAGGTCTTGCTAGGGCCATGTGCGCAATCTGTGGCTTCCAGGACCTCATGGAAATGGACTATGTCATAAGAGACCAACACAGGGCTGAATCTGTCTCCCAGGTATTTTCCTCTACATGTTGTACTATAATGGTGAGGAACTGGTTTATGATTCACAAGGTTGGTGCTTGCAATAATACTAACATATCCCCATTAGGTGCCTGCAATGAAGATGGCTAAAGCTACACAGACCTCTGTACCTACAGGCACTCTCATACCACATATCCCCCTTGATTCTGCTTGTGGATGAAAAATATGATCTATGCATGTTCTCTCAGAAATAGTCCATAATGTTATTTTCTACCCAAACCTCCTCCATTGTAGCTCATGACTGCAACATGCAACATTGTGAGTATAAGCTCTAATAGTAGCTCCAAATACATGCTGCTGTGCTCTTGCTGTTGCTGTCCCTAGCCTAGCTCCATAACGTGTGCACATGAGTTCAGAATAGCTATGCAATGCTTTGCAGTGCTGCTGTTTTATACATTTCTGAAACAGCCCAGTAGCTTGGGTTCCTTCATCTGCATAATCATTTTGGCTCATTTGCTTTGGAGTTCCTCATTTGCATGGAATTATGTGCTCATTAACTTGCAGTGCATACTGCAGTATTTTGATCATTGTGCAGCCAAGCTATCTGTGTCACAGAAATGCCTACATCTTGTGCATGGCAACTACCCATGCTGATTTGCACAGAGTAATAATCAAACCATCAATGAAATCCAGCCAGTACATTGTTAGCTTGCTAACATAATTATGGGCAGTTTGGATAGGAAAATGATTAGAAGTATAAAAAAACAAGTTTTTTTTAAAATTTGATTCCTGAGGTTGGGAGAAGGGACACTCTCATCCCAGTTTCTGCAATGCAGTATTTTGCTATTTACATATTAGGCGCAATGACGAAGACCTCATTATTGCTCATTTGCATATCTCATCATTAACTGCTTTGTGTGCATATCAGCACTTTCTTGTAATTGTTAACAGTGTTGGTGGCCACAATGTGTTAACAGAGGCACTCCACCTCATTGACTTACTCATACACACACACATACACACGCACATGCACACACATACAACATATACCCTATACCTGTCCTTGTGTTGTGCAGACATCCCCAATGTCTCCCTTTTCTCCCCTTGTAAATTGTGGATGATTACAGTCAGTGATTAATGCCAGACATTAGAGTTTCATACTTCATAGCCATCAGTAAATCCATTGTAGTGCAAAAGCTTTTATGCTACAGATTTTCTAAGTTTGTAGCCTGAACAATTAAATCCCACCCCCGAATGTGTCCCACCATTAATTTTGTCTTTGTCTTGATTGTTTGCTCTATGAGGATGAGAGGTATGCCTAATATTCCATGTCCTTCTCTCTCATATGTCACAGACTGTAGTAGGCATTGAATAATGCCTGAGATTCTCAGTATATTTTAAAACACTGAACTGGTTTATCAGTTAGAACAGCAGTTAGTGCTGAGGTTTACTGTGGTTACAGTATAAGGCTTGAATACTTTTGCCTTTTTGTTTAATTTTTTTTTTTAGCTATTATTTTTTCACTGTATTCCTGGTATTTATTGGTGGCACAGAGAGAAGACTAATGTCCCCCGTATGCTGAGGGGGATACAGGGATGGACTCCCTTTTAGTGCCTTTAAGATACACTACTTGTACTATATCCAATGTCTAGTGGTTCTCTGCACCAAAAAAAATAGTTTTTTGCATTTTTTATCAACTGCCATTAAGACATGCTATAGAGTACCCCTGGTTTCTAGCATTTCCCTCACATGCCTGTTATGTTTACATGCCATTACAGCACAGGAGATTATCCTTGGTGTCCAGTGTTTGCCACATCCATGTCACATGTAACATTACAACATGTGACGTTATCTCTGGTGTCTAATATTCCTCCCAACCTACATCAATTGGGCTACCCTGGTGTCTATTGTTTCCCTAATTCATATCTGTAGGGTTATCCCTGGTGTCTTGCGTTCTCTCTGACCAATCTCTGTAGTACTATCCCTGGTGTCTAGTGGTCTCCCCAACCCATATCTGTAGGGTTATCCCTGGGGGCTAGTAGTCTGCCATTGCAGGCTATCCCTGGTGTCTATTATTTCCCTGATCCACATATGTAAGATTACCCCTGATGTCTTGTCTTTCACCCAACACACCTCTGTAGGGCTATCTCTGTTTTCTAGTGGTTCCCCCTGACCTACATATGTAGGGTTATCCCTGGTGGCTAGTATACCTCCTGGTCCAATGTTGCAAGCTTTGCTCATTAGTCAAGCGATGTGTAGAAGAATGGGAGCCACTTCACTTCTACCCACTCCCACCCCCACACATGCATGCACAAACTCATTCATACATCTGTTTCACACACACACACACACACACACACACACACACACACACACACACACACCTAACCTAACTCCTCACTAACCTCCTTACTGCAGCCTCTCAGGTAGACACACACACACACACACACACACACACACACACACACACACACACACACACACACACACACACACACACACACACACACAGAAACACACACTCATACAGCCCCTCACATGCAAACACCCACGCACCCCCTAACACTACCTAACCACTAGACTTCCCCAGCACTTACCTCTACTGTGTTAGATGACCTTTTGGCTGTGTTCATTACCTTGAGTAGCAGGAGTTTCCTAGCTGCTTTATGCACTGAGTGATTTTCTAAATCACTCTGCTTCATAAATGCTTTACAGCTGGCAGTTCTGGGGCGGGAACAAGCTAATTAGCATATGCCTCTCCCCCAGACTATCTCATTAGCATTTAGCAATGTGCAGAGGCAGCCTACCATGGTGCTGCATGTCGACATGTTGCTGCACCATGGCAGGGTTGTCTTTTAATAAGAAATGGTTACCATGATGTTTACACCTTGTGCACACCTCATGGTAACCTTTCTGAATGAGCCCATTGCTGATTACAACCTCAGCAATAGTAGCAACTGGTCAAAGAACAGTCGGGTGTAACCAAACAGTACAGGTTTGTATGGTTTGATTATTCTGATTACATATTTGTTGATAGAAAGTGCATTGTAAACAAATTCCACACAGTCTTGTATCTTTAATTAATGAATTTTCCATTTCCTGCTAAAATGAAAGCAATATGTATGGATCTGTAGGTTAAGACATCAATCAGTATATAAGGTGTATATTGGGTACCCAAGTTTGATTACCACATTTTGGACTTGCATATTACTTGATTCTTAGCAAAGAAATTCTCAAGGTTGGTACCTCTAATTCACCACTGGAAAAAAAAACATTTGCATCTTGTGCTTCTTACATACATACAATAAATAGTTAAATTGCCTCGTGCAGAAGGGGACTCAAAATAATAACACACAGAGACATGAACTCTCAGCATTATTACATTTTTATGTACGTAGGTCAAATGTGCTCATCCTTTTGTTATATAAAACATTTAACTATGCATTTAACAATATCAGATTTAAAAAATTAATTGGTACAAAACTAAAGTATTATTCTTAGCCCTAATGCAGATGAATATAAATTCATCCAAAGATATCCTTATTGTTTCTAAAGGCAGATTTCCAGGAACAGAAATAGAATTATCTTTATCACATTTATTCCAATTATGTTACTCAGGACATTTGAATAAAATGGAATTTAATTTAACATACAGGAAACTACTGCCACAAGCTGTGACTGGATCAGTCAGCATTATTAAAATGAAGATTCTACCCATTTTCCTGTTTTTGTTCAATGCATTACCCATTTCAATCCAAAATTAACTTCAGGCTGTTGCAAAAATTGAATTACAGCTATTACATGGAAACTTAAAAGTTGTATTGCTAAGCTGACCCTTCCAAAATGATTGGGTAGTTAATTTTTTTCTTTTTTATTTTATTATGACTGAAGCATGAAAGCAGTCCTAGAAGGTATAAACTAAGCAAGGCTCAGCCCCTACCTTCGCTATTTCTGATACTTAATTGTCCTTCCTGGCTGTGAGAGAAAGTACTGACTGAGGGCAGACAGAATAATGCAGAATTGATTCTTTGATAGCAGTTCTGTCTGTCGAAATCCTTCTGGAACAGCAAGTCTGTGGAGCAGTTTATTTTCTTGTTAATTCTACACAGGCATAGCAAACATCTATCAACTTTTACATGCCTGAATGATTCCTCAACCAAGCAAGCATCTATTTTACCCATAAACTGCTTTACTTACATTTATTAATTATAGGCTATTTTTTTTTTCAGAATAAATTATCAGTTTCTGTACAAAGCTGGTTAACTTGTTTCAAATCCAGTTAAAGGTACATAATGGTTTCATTCCTTGGTCATTTTTAGTAACCCTCACCTCATCAGAATATACCATGGACCATTCTGTTACAGGAATTAGGAAGAGTGGAGCACCTGTGTTCACAACTCACATTATGTCATCATGGGAATTCCACTCAGCCTGCTGTGACAATGGCTTTGCTCGGCCCACCTCTCAGTGGAGTCTTTATGTGTGCTGCATTATAATTTTTTCCCTGAGGTAAAGCACTGTGTAGGGATGTCATAAAGATTATACATATTCACGTGTAACCCTCCTCTTATTCTGTTGTTTACGCCCACTGCTAGCTAGGTGGTAAGTGTACTGATTTATGTTGCCTATAAACATTAAAAAATGTCAAAACTTCCATCCAAATAATAATAAGAAAATGTAACTGGGGTGTTGTTTTTTCACTATTTTCCCATACAATCTTTTCATTATCTGGTAGCTCTGTATTCCTCTGCAGGCACTACTCATGTTTCTGATCTTTAACACCTACTAATATAAAAGTTCTTCCTACCTGTATCTTACTATCTATCCTCTAGTCATGCTGTTACATTAACACTCTACTTTTCACCTGCAGTACTTACTTTACAAAGTATCATAATTAACTCTCGGTTATCAAGCTGCCCTTGCCTTTCTTCTTTCATCTCAGTCCTATATTCTGGCTGTATCCTTCATTAACATAGTAATTATATAAATGTTTCCCTCGTGCATGCACCCAAATCCAGATGTGTCACTGTATCTCTTCTCTATCCATTTTTATTGTATGAGATTTTTTTATCTGTATATTGTAATATGTTTTCAGAAGATCATTTTGCAGAAAAAAGTGCTATTTAAAATAGCGATATAATACATTTCTGTGTATTATATGATTTTGTTCCATGAAGGTCTCTTTTACATTAATTTTTTTGCAATATGGTAAAATCCTGTATAATTTATCTTCTTACAGAGATTCCATATTACTGTTACTGCTGTTTAGGGTAATTAAAGCTTTTTTTTCCCCTTTGATACTGGGCTGGATATTTTGGGGTTTAGGATAAAAATTATACAGACAAGATTGGTGGTAAATCTGGACTGACTTCCTCTTCTGTATTGGAACAGAATAGTTCTGGCATCAGTATGAAACTAGAAGAGGAACAATATCCTACTACCTAGAAGCTGTAGTTTTATTGGCCATTTTGGGTCTATTCTAAACTCCTTGATCTGTCTCTCTTAAAACCCGGCTGCCTCATGGTTTTGGTGTCTTTTCAGGCTTGCTAGTTGTTGCTGAAGCACCTACCAAGGAGAGAAAACGCTGAGAGAAGAAAATGAGCCACTTTTGTGATTTTAAGTATTTTCTTCTGATTTCTTGTTAAGTTTTATTGCTTTGCCGCCTACTTTTTGGCATTTTCCGGCTTGCTAAAGTTTATATCTGTAACAGTAACAGTACTTGGTACACATCTAGAGCCTGTTTACTGTATTTCCTGTGTTGCACTTAATTTAAAATCGTTTTTTTCTCTAAAAACTGCATTTTACCTGATTTTGGCCTAGCACTCAAGTGTGGGGTCATTTATTGCACTTTTGTGATTATTTTGCTGCTTGTGTATCTCTGATACCTTTAAACTACAACAAAAAGAAAAAAAAAAAAAAATCTTGCTTTTTTCCCACTTTCTGAAAGTTAAGAAAGTTCAGTTACAGATTTGCTGTTCTGAACTGTTTGGAAGTTTCTAGAAGGCCAGTGCTTGTTTGGGCTAAAGGGAAGTCTCTGTGTTCACCAGTGGGAGTGGTTAACACTGAACAGCCTGCCTGTCCCTGGAGGAGTGGTTACTACCTAGAAGCTGTAGTTTTATTGGCCTTTTTGGGTCAATTCTAAACTCCTTGATCTGTCTCTCTTAAAACCCGGCTGCCTCATGGTTTTGGCATCTTTTCAGGCTTTCTAGCTGTTGCTGAAGCACCTACCAAGGAGAGAAAACGCTGAGAGAAGAAAAGGAGCAACTTTTGTGATTTTAAGCATTTTCTTCTGATTTCATGTTAAGTTTTACTGCTTTGCCACCTACTTTTGCGCATTTTCCGGCTTGCTAAAGTTTATATCTGTAACAGTAACAGTACTTGGTACACCTCTAGAGCCTGTTTACTGCATTTCCTGTGTTGCACTTAATTTAAAATCGTTTTTTTCTCTAAAAACTGCATTTTACCTGATTTTGGCCTAGCACTCAAGTGTGGGGTCATTTATTGCACTGTTGTGATTATTTTGCTGCTTGTGTATCTCTGCTACCTTTAAACTACAACAAAAAGAAAAAAAAAAAAAAAAATCTTGCTTTTTTCCCACTTTCTGAAAGTTAAGAAAGTTCAGTTACAGATTTGCTGTTCTGAACTGTTTGGAAGTTTCTAGAAGGCCAGTGCTTGCTTGGGCTAAAGGGTAGTCTCTGTGTTCACCAGTGGGAGTGGTTAACACTGAACAGCCTGCCTGTCCCTGGAGGAGTGGTTACTACCTAGAAGCTGTAGTTTTATTGGCCTTTTTGGGTCATTTCTAAACTCCTTGATCTCTCTCTCTTAAAACCCTACAATTCTCTCTTTGCGCGGTTTTGCGCACTGAGCAGCGTCGGGCAGAGCTGCCTAAACAGGTTTAAACTATTCCAGGCTTCACAAAGTCTGCTCTTCACTTTTTCCCTTAGAACTGTTCAAACTCTCAAAGTAATCACTCTATTCTCTTTCTAAAACCCTGCACTTGCTCACCTCATAAGGAAACACTTACTAACTAAAGCACTACACCCTCCTTGACTTCTCATAAGTATTAGGCTCCCGATTGGTCCTTCCTGATCAAGTGAAAAATCAGTTCCCTTCCCTAATCTGATCAGTAAAAAACCAGTTCCCTAAACTAATCTGGTATGTCCAAGTGTCAGTTTCAAGGTTACTCTCCAGTCCAGCTGGTGAATCTGGGAATTTTGAGGCAATGTTACAATTGCCTTATGTACACAGACAACCCTCTCCTCCTTCCAACAAACTCTAATACATGTGAGAGATGCAGTTACACAGCCAAACTGGAGACAGAGCTCTCTCAACTCAAGACTGGCACAGTCAGTCAGGAGGAAAAGGTAACCACCCACACCACAAATCCAGTCTCACACAGACCTATTGCATCTGCATACCCAACACATAAACACACAAAAACATACTCGGAGGCTCTAAATAAAAATCTGCCTAAACAGCAAAGACCTCCTAGGCAGATATCCAAGCAACAGCCACCCCTCAACAATACCCACGAATCACATATATCACAAAATCAGTGTGCCTCACAGTCACAGCCCTTAAGGCCAAACAACACACCAAATACACTTGTTATAGGGGACTCTATTGTCCGACACACTGACGTCCCGCTCACCAGACTGAACAAGGAGAAGGTCACTGTAAGCTGCCTGTCGGGTGCCAGGATCCGTCACATAACGCAAGCACTCAGGTCACTCCAAAGCAAGTACAAGTATGACTGTCATTGTCCATGCTGGTGTGAATGACCTGAGATGTACCTCCCTGGACTACATGAAAAGAGACATAGAGGAGCTCTCTGACCATGTAGCCCAGGCTGGTATGACCCTGACCTTGAGTAGCGTCTTGCCCTCACCAAGAATGATGCCACAGTATAAAGACAAAATGATCAGTTTCAACAACTGGCTAAAGTATTGGTGTCATTCAAAGGGAATCCAGTGTCTGTCAACCTGGGATGACATGCTCGACAAGCCACATTGCTTCGCTAGGGACGGCTTGCACCTGTCACCCTTAGGCTTTCATATACTGGCCAAGGCTCTTGCCACCCCCATAGTGCCTTTTTTAGGCAAGGCTCAAAGGACAAACCCACCTCCATAGACAACCCAAGGATAAAAAAACTAAAGGTAATGCTACTCAATGCCAGAAATCTAAACCGCAAGATGCACGCACTCGAGGCTCTCCTCAGTATAAAGAAAAGCGATGTCTGTTCAGTAACAGAAACCCGGTTCAAGGCTCCTAAGAGCACCCCAGCACTACCAGGTTATAACTCATACCATGCGTTTCGGCCCCAAAACTCGGACCGAAGCACAAAAGGAGGGGGAGTATCTATAGTCATCAAAGATACCTACACCTCCAGGTTAGTGGCACTGCATGAAGCATCGGAAACCATCCATGTGCAACTAACAGCGGGCAAAACTGCCTTTCAGTTTGTAGCCTGCTACAGAACACCCTCCCTATTACAGGAACCCCACTTGGCATTCCTGAGAACACTGGAGAATATGAAGGTCTCTCCAAACACTATGTTACTGGGTGACTTCAACTACCCAAACATTGACTGGGAAAGCTACTCAAGCCCAAACACCCTCACCCAATGGTTCCTTGAATTTATAAACTCTAATGCAATGGAACAACTGGTCACCACTCTCACAAGAGGGAACAACATATTGGACCTGGTCTTCACCAACATGGAGACTCTATGTTCCACACCAGAGGTAAACCCCTCATTGGTAAGATCAGACCATAAACAAATTTCCCTGGACATCCATATCCCGTCCCCACCCCCAGCCAAGGAAATCACTGTAAAGAATTTCTCAAAAGCCAACTTTGCACTTCTCAAGACTGAGGTGGAATCCTTCAAAGCCCCTGGGCCAGAGGATAATACAGCCCAATCCGCAGAATCCTTTACAAATGCATTCTTTGAGCACCTGCAGGAATGCATGGATCGTGCTATCCCAAATAAAACCAAGACTCACTCCTCCAAAAACAGGAGACCAGTCTGGTGGACCCTGGCTATAAATAAGCTATACAACAGAAGGAGGAAGCTACTACATGACAGAGCAAAATCCCAAAAAGGGAAGGCATCTCTGATCAGTATTAGCAAGAAACTTTGATCCCTCATAAAATCATCAAAGGCCAGTTTTGAAAGAAAAATTGCCCTAGCCACTAAAGATAATCACAAGGCCTTCTTTAGTTATGTCAGGAACATGGGCGGAAAATCCCAGATATGCTCTGAATTGTTGCATAACGGTACAAAATATACTGAACCTACAGATATAGCCAACATCCTGGCAGACAGATTCAGCGCAAACTTCTCCCCCCTTCCCCCCAAAGAAGCAAATTCCTATCCCAACTGAATGTAACCTCCCTGACATCACAGATGCACATGTGAAAGCTGCCCTCTCCAAAGCAAAAAAACACAGCATCTATGGGACCGGGCGGTGTCCCATGCTGTGTCTTACATGAGCTCCAAGAAGAACTGAACCCTCACATTAAGGCACTGTTCAAACTTAGCCTTACTACAGGATATGTACCCAAAGAATGGCATACAGCTACAGTGGTCCCACTCCACAAAGGTGGTGCCACAACGGACCCCAGAAACTATCGCCCCATAAGCCTGACTAGTCTGGTCTGTAAAGCTATGGAGCGTATTATCATGGAACTCATAAACAAAGACATTGGGAGCCTCCAGACACTGGACCCTACCCAATTCGGCTTTGTTAAGGGCAGATCTTGCCTCTTAAACCTAGTTGATTTCTTTGAAACAGTTACCAAAGCCATAGATGAGGGCAAGGTAGTCCACACAGCCTACCTGGACCTTGCAAAAGCGTTCGACACAATACCCCACTCAGGCATCATAAATAAGCTTACCAGCTTAAATATCAACCCCTATATCACAAGATGGGTTGCAAACTGGCTCAGAGATAGAACCCACATGGTCAGAATCACAGGTGCCATGTCTGAATCCAAACCAGTTACAAGTGGCATCCCACAGGGCTCAGTTCTGGGACCTCTCTTGTTTGGTATATACTTCTCTGAGGTTCAGGCTAACATGGGGGGATTATGGCTGACAAAGTTTGCAGATGACTGGGGGCCATAATCGAATCTCCAGCTGACACAAGCATCCTCCAAAAGTGTCTCACAGAGATGGATGCTTGGTGCCAGAGCCACTGCCTCACCAGAGCCACGGCCTCAAGCTAAATGCTAAAAAGTGCATAGTCATCCCCTTTGGGAAAAACAAGATGCCCACAAATTACCACATAGGTGGTAATCCATTAAGTACGGAATAAGTAATTAGAGATTTAGGGACCAACGTAGATAGTAATCTCTCCTTTGATAATCGCGTTGCCAAAGTGGTTAGAAAGACCTTCTATATAGCCCACCTTATCACGAAAGTGTTCGCATCTAGATCAAGAGAGGTCATTGTGCCCCTCTACTTGTCACTCATCAGGCCCATAATTGAATACAATGCCCCTTTTGGGATGTACCTTACCCGACACCTGCAGCAACTGGAGAGACCCCAAAAGTACCTCACCAAGAGAATCATGGGCTACAAACAGATGTCCTATGCAGCTCGACTAAAGAAACTCTACTCAGTTGCTTACCACCTACTCAGAGGCGATCTATGCCTGACGTACAAAGCCATGTCAAACCCAGAATTAATGGACATGCTCCACCTCAAAAAATCCAAGTCCCTTAGAGCTACACGCTCCAGGGACCTACACCTCAGCACAAAAATAAATAGGACATGCTGGAGGGACAGATTCATTTCCCAGAGGTTCCCCTCACTCTGGAATAGAATCCCAATTAATGTTAGACATAGCCCCTCGCTGACCCTCTTCAAGCGAAATCTGGACGCGTGGATGGGAAATTGCAAATTCACCCCTGGGATCTCTTCTGTGTCCCTGCTAGACAGAAGCACAGTAAACTAATCTTAAAAGGGTACCTTCTGTGACCTACTTTACAGAGGCACAGTAGGCTAATCTAATAGGGAGGCGGAAGCCAAATACACTCTGGCTAGGCTTATAAATGCCCTAGGGCAGATAGCCTAGTATCATAGGTTCATAGGTTCATAGGTTCATACTAGGCTATCTGCCCGAGGGCATTTACAAGCCTAGCCCATAGTTTTGTGGCTTACGCCACCCCTTTAGTATGGGGAACTATACCCATTATTTTGCTGTGCCTCTGTTGAGCAGTGACACTGAGGTAATCCCTGGGGTATATACCTATGAACCTATGAACCTATGAAGTGACAGGTCTTTTATCCCTGTATAGCACTTATAACTGTTCTTAATTACATTGGAAATATTATCTTGACTTCCAATGCAATACAAACATGCACAAGTGAAGTACAACAGATATATTGGCTCCATTTGTGTTTGATTTCTCAAAGTATGTATACCCCCCCCCACACACACACACACACACACACACACACACACACGCACACACACACACACACAAACACACACACAGAAGCTGTTGGAAAGAAGTGATAGGAAATAAGTTGTAATATATGAAGTTAAAAATTCCATCTTTTGATATATTTGCAGGGTAAAGAGTGTTTGAAAGACATCACATAATTGCTCTAGAGGGTTGAAATAATTAGAAATATGAGTCAATAATTCTTTATTCCTTCAAATAAGACAGCTCAAGAGATGCTATACATTTTGGAGCAGGAATTTTCATTTACCAAAGAGCTATGTCTAAAAGCATAGGATTTCAGCATTGTCATAACAGTGACGATATTTCCAAGTGCTTTAGCCTCTTCCAGAAAATCTGCCAGGGCCAAAGCATCACCAAGGAAATGCTTCCTCTACAACTTCAACTTTTGAGTGAATCAAATTAAAAGTAAAAGAGCTGTGAATCTCCAAGAATGTGCACATATGATGCAGGGTTGCAAACTGAATGCTGTGTTTTTTTTTTTCAGACAGTGTCCAAGTAGAATTAATTGTACTTAAGTTTCTGCTAAATCTTTCACATTTCTCTGGTGTCTTAAAACATCATTTCATAATGAGTTTAAATATAAGAAATCACTTACAGAATCAATGTTTTAAATAATTTTTCTTCTGCTACTCCAGTGACCATCAAGTCCTTATTCCATTTTAACCTACTTGTTTGTGCCTTGGTATGGTATCCAAAGACACTGGGAGAGGGAAGGAAGACCTGGGTATTGTAGCTTTTTCATTATGGGTTAGAAGTTGTTTGTATGCTTTTAACACCCCCAGCAGCATTTGGCTGGAAAGACTTATGCAATATCAGTTATACAGAACCAGCACTGAGTTTGTGGTTCTCCACGTCACCAAAGCTCTACTGAAGTGTAGTGCACTCCGGTGTGCTTATACTACTCTGACACCCTGTGCATGAGCCTGTATTTTTAAACTTTCCCCAAGATAGTGACTTTGCAGTATTAGTCTGCCACCCCCCACCCCCTTTGTCTCTCTCCTTTCCCTTGTAGGACAAATTCTCCAGTGTCTGGGTCACTAGTAAATCTCCAGTCATCATCTGAGGCATATTTGCAGTCAAACTCTATGCCATGGAGCTAGTCTAATTAAGAAACAAGAAACAGTGTTAACAAGCACACACACACACACACACACACACACACACACACACACACACACACACACACACACACACGCACACGCACACGCACATGCACACGCACACGCGCACACGCACACACACACATACACATACACATTTCAGGCTGTGTCAGTGACTAGTAGTCCAAAATGCTGCCTTCCCTTGATCGTATCACATTTTACTCAGATGTTTTTAACAAACAATTTAATTCATGGTGCATTGTCACTAAACTCCATGAGTTAAAAAAAGCTGACAAGTTGTAATGATGTATGAGCTCTTTAAGCTAGATATAATAAATGTGCCATAACCTTGTCAAGACAGAATTCGTGCAAACACTGAATCAGTTGCAGGAGACTCTTAAATCGCAAAGTTAGCCTGCAAAGTTATCCTGTAATGGCACAATCAATTCAGCAAAACTGTAAAGTAGAAAACTGAGTCAAGTAGCTTTAAATACATATCATCTTAAAAAATAATTTCTTCCAAGAAGTCAGATAAAAACAAAGGGTATGACATTTGTCAAAAAACATTTTAAAGACATCTTCATTCCTTAATGAAGTTTTATACTCTGTTCAGTTGTCTTTGCAATGTCTTAAAATACTACTTAGAATTCCTTCTAATTCGTAGAACATATCATGTTAAACTGTATCTTCCTAATTTATTTTATTGAGATTTGATGACTGGGGAAGTCTGTCTGAGTAAAAGCCCTTTCTCAGAGGAGGCCCGGGGAGAAAAGCTCCACAGTACATAAAAAAAACATTATAAACATATTTAATGCAATCAGAAAAACATAATAAAACATCATAACATTATATTATACAATCAAAAGATAAAAAAATTATGCCATGGAAGAATATCAATGAGAAGGATATTAGTCTTAGCCTTAGGTTATGGGAAGAAAATGTAGAAGACAAAATGATTGACTTCAACAATTGGCTAAGCTTCTGGTGTCATTCTAAGGGGATCCAGTATCTGTCTGCCTGTGATGACATGATCGACAAACCATGATGCTTTGCCAGGGATGGCCTGCACCTGTCGCCCCTGGGATTTCGGATACTGGCCATTCTCTAGCCACCCCTATAGTGCCTTTTTTTAGGCAAGGTTCAAAAAGGTTCACTACCATATCAGGTACAAGCAAGCAGAATCTGGGGGTATAGCTACTCAATGCTAGAAGTCTAAACCTCAAAATGCACTCACTCGAAGCACTCCTTAAAATGGAGAACATCGACATCTGTGCAGTGACAGAGACCTGGTTCAACGCTCCAGAGAGTACCCCTGCATTACCAGGCTATAATTCATACCACACCTTTCGACCACCTAACCTGGACTGAAACACTAAAGGAGGAGCTGTGTCCATATTCATTAAGGATATCCACACCTCCAGGCTAGTTGCTCAGCATAATGCATCTGAGATTATCCAAGTGCAACTAACTCTGAGCAAGACCGCAATCCAAATTGTAGCTTGCTACTGTTCCTGCACCATGTCCCAGGATTCCCACTCCTCATTTCTTGATACACTGGAAAATATTAGGGTACAACCTAACACCCTAATAATGGGCGATTTCAACTACCCCACCAGTAACTGGAAAAACTACTCATGTACCAACTCTTGTGCTCAACGTTTTCTGGAATTCATAAATTCCAATGCCTTAGATCTACTTATCCACACCTCCACCAGGAGGAGCAATATCCTAGACATGGTTATTACCAACATGCGCAACCGATGCTCCACACCAGAGGTCAATCCCTCGTTGGTCAGATCCGACCACAAGGTAATCACCCTAGACATCCACATCACTCCCCCATCTCCCATTAGGGAAACCACCATAAAAAATTTCTCCAAAGCCAACTTCACACTTCTTATGACAGAAGTGGCAAACTTCACAACACCCATGCTGACGAACAATAGAGGTATGACTGCTGAATCCTACACAAATGCACTTTATAAGCACTTACACAAGTGCATGAATCATGCAATCCCTAACAGAACCAAGATGCTATCCTCCAAAAAAAAGGAAGCCAATCTGGTGGTCCCCTGCCATAAACAAACTCTACAACAGAAGAAAGAAACTGTTGCAAAAAAAAAGAGTAAAATCCCATGATTGGAGAAACTCCCTGGTTAGCCTCAGTAAGAAGCTGAAATCCCTCATAAAATCCTCCAAAATCCTCCAAAGCTAGTTACGAAAACAAAATCACCACTGACTCTAAAGACAACCACAAAGCATTCTATAGTTATGTCAAGAATCTCAATGGCAACACTCAGATCTGCTCTGAGTTACAGCACAATGGCATTAAATATACAGAACCAACTGATACTGCCAACATCCTGGCATGGCCTAAAGGGCCCATCTCTATACTGGAAGAATGCAAAGTTCCTGTAATCACGGCTGCACAGGTAAAAAACACACTCTCCAAAGCCAAAAACATAGCATCCATGGGACCTGACAACATCCCAGGCTGTGTTCTACATGAACTACAGAAAGAACTGACACCCCACCTAAGTACCATGTTCAATCATAGCCTCACCTCAGGCTATGCGCCCACTGAATGGCACACAGCGACGGTTATCCCACTCCACAAAGGGGGAGCCACCACGGACCCCAGAAACTATTGCCCCATTAGCCTGATGAGCCTGATCTGCAAGGCTATGGAACATCTCATCATGGAGCTTATAAATAATGAAATTGGTAATCTCCAAACTCAGGATCCCACCCAGTTCGGGTTTATAAAAGGCAGATCATGTCTCCTAAACCTGATAGGCTTCTTTGAAGCAGTCACCAAAGCCGTAGATGAGGGTAAGGTGGTTCACACAGCCTATCTAGATCTCGCCAAGGCTTTCGACACCATCCCCCACTTGGAATTATAGATAAACTCACTAAACTAGGTATAAATCCCTATGTCACAAGATGCGTTGCCAACTGGCTCACTGACAGAACCCACACTGTGAAAGTAGCAGACTCCAAATCCAACTTCAGACCAGTGGCAAGTGGAGTACCACAGGGTTCAGTCCTGGGTCCTTTCCTGTTTGGTATCTTCTTCTCTGAAGTACAGGCTAACACAGAAGGTCTTTGGCTAACAAAGTTCACAGATGACTGCAAACTAGGAGCCATAATCAAAACTCCAAAAGATGTGGACATCCTACAAAAGGGCCTCGCTGAAACAGATGCCTGGTGTCAAAGCCATGGCCTCAAGCTCAATTCCAAAAAGTGCATTGTCATCCCTTTTGGTAAAACCTCTGTACCCATGAACTACAACATAGGTGGTAGTCTACTTAATACCGAAAGTGTGATAAGAGACCTTGGGGCACAGGTGGACAGTAGTCTCTCCTTTGATAATCACATCGCCACAGTAGTCAGGAAATCCTTCTACATGGCACACCTCATCACAAAAGGTTTCTTATCCAGGAAAAAAGAGGTCATCATTCCCCTTTACTTGTCACTCATTAGACCCATTATAGAGTACAGCACCCCTTTTAGTATGTACCTCATAAGACATCTACAACAACTGGCAAGGCAGCAGAAATACCTCACAAAGAGGATTACCGGCCTCAAACAGATGCCCTACGCAGACCGTCTCAAAAAACTGCAGGTTTACTTCTTCGCATATCGCCTACTCAGAGGTGATCTCTGCCTAACACACAAAGCTATGTCAAACCCAGAGCTTTTGGACATGTTCCACTTAAAGAAGTCCCAATCCCTATGAGCTACACGCTTGAGGGACCTAAACTTTGTCACCACAATAAACAGAACATGCCGGAGGGATAGATTCCTGTCCCAGAGACTTCCCATACTCTGGAACAAACTACCTATCTATATCAAACAAAGCTCCTCATTAGCACTCTTTAAGAAAAATCTTGATGATTGGATGGGGGATAGGAAATTCATCCCGGGGATCACTTCTGTGGCTCTGCTCGACAGTGGCACAGGAAAATAATTTTCTTGGTTGGCGAAAGTCAGGGTACCTTTTGACTAGGCTTATATAGGCCCTAGGGACAATAGCCTAGTACCTACCAATGAACCTATGAACCTATAAATGTAGAAAGTGAAAGCAGGTTGCTCCTTATTAGGTCCAGAATACTGAAAGATGGTTATAGGATGGCAAAAAGAAAGTGATGACTGATGAAAGAGAGCAGTTTAACCAGTCAGAATATTTTATAAGTCAAAGAGTCGAGTAGAGGATGAGAAAGGAGTGAATGTGAAGGGAGTTAGAAAGGGAGATGGGAAAAAAGAAAAATAGTACGAGAGAAGAAGGAAGATAATAAGAGGATGTGAAGAAGGGATACTAGACAAATGAAGTAAAAGAATAAGGCAAAATAATAATGAAGGGAGATTAAAGAGAAATGAGTCAGAGAGAGGACAGAAAGAGATAAATGAACTGTGGTGAATGAGAAAGCTAGTCAGGAATACAACATGAACAAAGCCATAATTTACTTAAGAAAGCTTTTAGAGATGTATTAAATACTAACATATTAGGGGAGTTCCTGATAGTAATGGGAATCTGGTTCCAAGTTTAAGCTACACAGCAAGAATAGAGGTTTGGGCAACTAGATTACATGCCTTACGTATGGAGAGCATTTATTTATTAGAAAGCAGTGTGCGATTGAGGTGATGGTTTTGAAGACATATACTAAAAGCGAGCAGAAGCAGTCAGAGAGTTTGTTTTTAAATTTGTAGCTAATGAGTAGTAGAGAATAGTTAAGAAAATGGGGTAGCTAACACTGAAAAAAATCAGCTGATGGATTTGTAACTGACCATTGCAAACTCATGGTAGCAAATCACTTTCAAAGGCAGTCTATGTGGTCTTGCTACCCTTGCCCATTTACTAAACTCACAATGATCTCTCAGAAGTACAACTATCTATATTGAATGCTTGCTAGCCTATTTCACTCTTGAGCATAAACTGCAGAAATGTTTGCCTAGTGTCTGTTCACTGTGACCCATGAGGATCATATTGTGTTGTACTACGTAAACAGATCAATAGTGCTAGTATTATTAGGAGAATTCTGCCACTATTATGTTATAAATTGCTTTTATAAGTCCATTGGTGAATACTAGATTATCATCCTTGTTATGACATTTTAAGCCTAGCCATGTCACCTGTTTTTTGCCTAGCTGTGTTATCCCACCATAGGTATTTAACTAATCCTTCCCATAATTTTATTCAAATAATTTTCATTTGTACAGGATCAATTGTCTGGGTTACACTTTTCAATGTGTTGGGGGACTCTACTGTAAATAGGGTGTTTAATTACTGTCTATATCTATTAGGAGGATAGGGGGTCAGTCCTGAACTAAGTTTCCTATTTCCCACCCATTGGCCTACATTATATTTAAATAGGAACATGGATAAGCTTTGTAGTATCCTCTGAATATATATACCTGTCCCTCCAAACTGTTCTATTTGTGTTTCAGAACAGGTTTAAGTCCCTGCACTGGTGTTCCTAGTACCATTATATTTGAGGATGTAGAGTATGTCAATAACTACTGGATGCAAAGATGTCTTATAATCAAGGCTATGGTTTCTCCTTAATACTCTGCATCAGACTAAGCTTAGTGATGGGGATTCAAGGCAGTCCATGTTGGGCATGTGCTTTAGGCCCAGTATTCTTTTTGTAAGATGCTTCTGTGGTCAGTCTATTTGTTGCAGATGCCTGGACAGGTACATGTCAAAGGAGGCACTCTGCTTAATAATAGGCCTAATGAGGGCTGAATAAAGTGGAACGATGACATCTCTGGACATAGAAGCCAACCCTCTACTTATAAGCTGTGCAATACAGAAGGACTTCTTTATGACTGTGGAGACATGTTGGTCAAATGCTAGGTCACTGTTTATGTAAGTTCCCAAATCTCTAACTTCTGGTTCTACTTTTAGGAGTGCATTGGCAATGTGATAGTTTCCTATGGCAGTCACTTTTCCAAAGGACACAATAAGGCATGTTAGGCATTTAGCGTTAGTCCATGACACCAGTTATTTGAGTGGGACAAACTCTCCTGTAAGATCACTGAGTCTTTCAGGGATTCAATCCACAAACTTGGTCAACCATAGGCCCTTGCATTTGCTTTGACTTCAGAGAAATACATGCAGAATAGGAGTGGCCCCACCACAGATCCCTGTGTGATCCCACTAGTGACAGGTCTTTTTGTGGAGGTGGCATCCCTATCCTAACTTCCTATGTCCTATATGTGAACTAGTTTGCAATCCAGTGGGTGATGTTGGGGATTATTCCTAATTTGGCAAGCTTTTCAACATTGCCTGAGGTGGTCGTTGTGTCAAGAGCTTTGGCCAGAACAAGGTAGGCAGTGTGTATGGTCTTCCCTTCATCCATCTCTTTTGTGACTTCTTCAAAATGTCCACTAAGTTCAGGAGTCATGACCTGCCTTTAATGAAACCAAACTGGCATGGGTCCAGTGTTTGAAAGTTCCCTAGCTCTTTATTGATATGTTCCATAATAAGTTTTTCCATGACTTTACATATCAGGCTGATCAGACTTATGGACTGGAAATCACAAAAGTCAGTGTGGATGGCCCTCAATTGTGCAGGGGTATGACTGCTGCTGCCCTTCATTCATTTGGTATAAAAGCCAGTTTGGAGGCTCAGGTTGAACAGTGTTGTTAGGGGCACAGAAATATCATCCTTCATGCATTTCAGGATGCATCCTGGGATGTTGTCAGTGCCCATAGATGCCATATTTTTGGCCTTTGAGAGCACCTCCAGGACTTGATCCTGCAGATAGCTGAGGATGTATGGGTTTCTGACATTTCTCATTAGATTTTAAGAGGTGAATAAAGGGTGACATTCAAGAACTTAACAGCCAGTAGGTTTGCCATATCCACAGCTTCAGCATAGGTGGTGCTGTTTATAACCAGCTCAGCGCACTGCCGTGTATTTCCTTTGAGATTGCAAATATAGCTGAAGAAAGCCATGTGGTTGTCCTTGACCTGGGTAGCTATTCTTTTCATAATTTGTCTTGGTAATGTTAATTACATTCCTAAGTTGTTTGTTTAATTTAATGATTGAATTTCTATTCTGCTGGGTGTTGCACTACTTATTCAATAATATAATTTTCTTCGTCTTGTTATAAAGGTTATTTATGTTGTGATTCCATCAAGGCAGTTTCTTTTTAAGGTTTGCCCTGTGCTTGCTTCTTCTGCATGCAGCTACTTCTCTGCAGTTATACAAGTGTTGGTATAAGTTGGCAGTGTTTGTTTCCACATAAGCAATAGAGCTCTCTGGGTTTGGGGAGATTTAAATCTAGCCAGGGTATCTCTTAGAAATAGAATGTTTGCCTTCAAGAAGTTTCTGAAAATACCAAGGTTGAGGAAGGTCTCATTTTTTTTTGTTTGTTTTGTTTTGTTTTTAATATTATTCCAAGGGAGACAGCTTTGTGGTCAGAACTGATGAGTGAGGGTGTTACAATAGGGATGGAGCATAATTTATCCATATTAGTGAGGTCAGAGCCATGGATGTTATTTCCCCTCATGAGTATATTGGCTAGTTGTTCTAGAGCATATGTATTTACAAAATTCAGTAATCTCAATGCTTGCATACTACCAGTGGTATATGTTTCCCATTCTAAAGCTGCATACTTGAAGTTACTTAGGACTAGAGAAAAGATATCTGTTAAGTGTGACTCTTGAGTAGCTCCTTCTGTTTTAAAGGAATTTTATTTTTCAGATGTTTCAGTGCTGAAATCTTTTACCTAGGTTCTCCACTTCATAAGAGCATGCAACTACAAAAATATGTCTTCTTTATGTTATTGGCAGGTACTGTACTGAGGTACAGTGCCATAATGGTTAAGCTTTTTACTTCCCTGACACAAGCTCCATCATTCAATTCTGATCTCCTGTCATTTGGTCTGTGTGGTGTTTGTATGTTATTTGTTTGTCCGTATGTGTTTCTTCCTATGCCCTAAAATGAGGTCACATGTTTCCACCTCAAGGATAAAATTCTGGGCTCAAGCCCAATTTTCCCAGTTGAACTTGAAAAGTATGCCAACACAATGAATGGAATTATGGGCAACTGCATATGATTTTAGGCAGTACATCCTGAGGGATGAATTTTGTTGTGTGGATCAATCACTCTGGGCCTCAATAAGGGTGCACAGTGTCATTTAGATAGAAGGCCATAGACCATATGCCACATCAGATATGTATCAGTGATAGCTGGATGTAGAGACAGTCAACCTTCCAAAAAATAAGCTAAGGATAGATTTGCTGGCAGGGCATAGCACAATGGAAGACATGATGGTAAGGAGGAGACTGGATCCCATGTATATCCAGGAAGCAAGGTGGAAGGGCAGCACAGTCTTTATTGACTTGGTATCTGGAGAGTGGTACTGGGGGTGTAGACAAGAAATGGTGTAGAAATTGTGTGGGAAATCATTAGGAACAATGACAAACTCATTGAAATTTGACTCCATTGTAAAGATAAAGCAGTCTTCATAATCTCTGCCTATGTCCCACAGCAGGGCTGTGATATGAAGATAAATATAACATTCAGGCTTCAGTTGTAGGACCTTCTCGATAAAGCAGGAGTAAATGAATTGGTCTTGATAATGGAAGGAACAGAATGCTCATATTAGGGCAAACAAAATAGGCTATGAAGATTTCCTGGTCCACATGTGTGGTACAACAGGAGTAGTGGAGAAGATGTTCTATACTTCTGTCTATAAAATGAGTTAATGGTAGCCAACATGTGGCTTACCAAGGCAGACTGTCACAATATCACATCTAAAAGGTCTCAGTGTGTAAGTCAGGTAGATTTCATCAAGTAAGAGAACATCAGTGGGGTCAAACTGAAGATTTCAAAACCAAGCACAATAAAAAGGTGGCTGATAGCATAAACCAAATAGTGGCTGCAATTAATTGCAAACAGTGATCAGACAAGACTCTAAGGTCAACAGAGTCTAGGGTGAAGACCTGGACGTTGACTGGAACAAAACTGCAAGAGTTCAAGAAAATCCTCAAATCACCATCATCTTGGGTAGAAGAAGAAGAAAAAGAAGCAGGTAAAGCCAAAGACGAAGGTCAACATCTCAAAACAGCATGTGTGAAGATTATAGAACTAATATGCTGACAAGCAGGGAATGGAAACATACCTCTCAACTGTCCAGATTTTAACAGAATGTACAGATTTTGTATAATATTTTTGCTCTGCTCATCATAAAATTTGTGGATTTCTGACAAATTATCGAGGATTGAAGTCACTAAACAATTACATACATTTGAATTTCAGACTCTATATCCTTCATAAATGTATCCTAATGCAAAATATTTTATTCTATCAACTTTTTAAGTTAAAAAGAGCAATATTTTAAAAACTGACCTTACTTTTGGGCCTTTGTCACCCCATTATTTTTGTCTTCGCCCAGATTTCTTACACTGAGAAGGTGAGAGGAATACATGGAAATAAGGTACATAAGGAAAGTTGGTAGTAGAATGGAGAAAGCCAGCAAGTTTTGAGTAGAAAGAAGGAATGAAAGAAAGAAGTGAGAAATAGAACCAGGCTAAGAAAGAGTACTGGTTGGCTAACAAGGAGACCAAGAGAGCGGATACAATGGTTAAGAAAAAGGTATCAAAAAAACTCTACCAGCCTCTGGAAAGTAACTCAGCAGATGGTGAAAGAAACTCTATCAGGTTGCAAGGCAACAACAGAAAGAGAAAAAAGATAGAAATCATATGTTTTTTTTAGAATGGATGCAGGCCACACTCTACTTACCAGCCAAGGGGACATTAAAAGCAAATAGTAAGTTTACTTCAAGAAGCTTCTGCATGAAAAAACCTCAACAGAGGCTGAGGGGTTTTGTTTTCTTTAAATATATTATGTTAAACATTATCACCAAAACTCCTTTAGGTACTAATGTCAAATCATTATCACACTTCAAAATTTAAAATTGCAACATATGATTTGCAAACATGCTACTCATCTGGTTCATCCCTGCTCACAACTATGTTCATGTCATACCATGCACAGTTTTTCACTATAGCATCCATATTCTTGCATCTAAATTATATTGACCATGACCATCTTGGCCAATCATAGACACCATTTTTAGAAAATTACACACATAAATGACTCATAATCCAAGCACTCTTGTCAACAAATTCCATGCATTCATTGCATGTGCTGTCAGGCTGTCTCTGGTAATAATAGCAGTCCAATGTTCCACTTTTTTTGTTCTTTGTTTTCGGATATGGTGCAAATAGGCACTAGATGTCCATCTTTATATTTGCTAAACACGCTCTATCAGGACCTCTTCTTTAGCTAGGTCTGATGTCCTCCCAAACCTGAATTTAATGCTAGCATGTTTTAAGAGTTGTTTTCCATAACAATTCAAACTGCTGAACTTGCATGCCTCTTCCTGATGGTGACTCAAACACAAGGGCTATGAATGTCTAAAAGCTTGTGCTCTATATCAGCTCATTTAAATGGGTATTTAATCCCTTATCACATCTTCCAAGGCTAATAAACTAACTCTTTCTTAGCTGATCCATTGTGAATGCTCCTAATCATACCACCATCTGATCACTCAAAATTACCACATACCCCCAGACCAGAAGTCTTTTGCACCCATGGCCTTAACCAAAATGCCATATAACTCAGAAAGGATGTCAATGTCACTAATGTGGCATATGTGAAATGTTCTGTGCTGATGTCATGAAACTCCCAAGGAGGAATGGTAGCAGCTCCCACCCAGTAGCTGCCTTTCACCTGCCAAATGGGCATTAATTCTGACCCATCTTTTCAACACATTGATAGGTTTCCTGGTCTTGGTGAAATCTTCTAGTACCTGCACCCAGAATATCAAAAGTAAGTGCTACTATGTGTGCTCTTCTTGTCCTGATCACCTTTTTTATCATCTGAACACTAAATATCATAAAACCAAGCCCAACGAAAGCCAACTATACTGTTGTCCCAAGCATAAAAAAAGAAACAGCTGTGCCAAAAGGATATCATGCCGAATTGTAAGACTTCCAAGTGCTGAGAGCCTATACATTTTTGTATGACCTGACCTGCTTACTCTCTTACATCACCAATTCCTCTTGTGGGATTGTTATCTGAAGCCAATCTTCCTCCACAGCTAGCAAATAAAACCTGCTCATCTGCAAGTGTGAAAAACTCTCATCTACATTATTAATGGTATATTCATGCTCTTATTTGATCTGATGTAGTCTTTCCTTTCAATTTTAGCTATTGTCAGCTATGTCAGCATTTGCCTTGCTATAATGTAAGTAGATTATATTGCTATACTAGTCAACATTGTTTATCTGCAATGGGGTGAATGACATTTAGTAGAATTTTTGTCATGGCTTAGCACTTTGAATCCATGCTTCTTTGCATTCTGTACCCTGCTGGCCATGGTGTGCTCAGTAATGTTCTTCTTCACATTTCCATTATTTTTTCATCTGCTGAGTTTAAATTAACTAGACTGTGATTTATTGCCTCTTTGCTGCTTCTGTTTCTGAGAAGTGGAATAATTTCTGCTTTCAGTTAGTCACTTATACTATGATTTGTTAGGGAAAATGTTCACCTTTCCTGTAACTAGTCTAGGCCAGATATAGATTTGCTGTATCCAGGACTGTGTGTAAGCTTCTGAGCCCCCCCCAGCCTTTCTGTGTTGGAGCAAAGCCTTCTAGCTTATCAGTAGGAGCGGTAAGCACTAGGTAGCCTATCTACCACAAGAGGAGTCGTTTCTGACCCAGAAATTGTAGTTTATTGGTCGTTTGGGCAGTTTTTCCATCTCTTTCGACTGGCTTAAAAGCCCACATTTGCACTTGTTTCCCACCTTTTTTGTAACTAGTCTAGTCCAGATACAGATTTGCAGTATCCAGGACTGTTAGTAAGCTACTGAGTGGTGCCAAAAAGTCTGCTCTTCAATTTTTCCCTTAGATCTGCTAGTTCTCTGCTCTCTTGCACTTTTATTAGCTTATTAGTTTAGCACTTTACCAGACTTCTTGTAGCAGTTATTGTAGTGCACAACAGTGCTACCAGCACTAAACGTTCTACAAGGAAATAGCTCCAGTACTTATTATTAATGCCCACCCCTCCAGGCATGTCTAAAGGTCAGTTCCCTGTGCTTTCTCCTATTAGCGAGGTGAACTTGGGCATCCTGAGGCAATGTAGCAACTGCTTCATGTACACTGACAACCCTCTCCTCTTACCTCCCAACACTCAGACTTGCAAGAGATGCACTTATATATCCAAATTGGAAGCCACACACTCTCCAGCCAAGACCGGAATAGCTGGTCAAGAGGAGAAGGATAACACTTGCACCACACCATATGGAACACATAGTCCTCCTGAGCACACACCAGCACTGCCTTCACATAAAAACACAAACAACATACCCACCTTCACAGAGGCTCTCAATAAAAATCTAGCCAAACACTAATTACAGGACACATAACTCTCCTAAACAGTATGCCACTCAACCAAAGCCCCTAAGGCAAAACAGCATGCCCAACACACTATTCATAGGTGACTCGAGAGTGAGGCACAGTGATGTTCCTCTCACTAAGTTGAATAAGGAGAAAGTAACAGTCAGCTACCTGTCATGTGCCAGGTTCTGCCACATAATGCACGCACTCAGGTCCCTCAACAACAGGTTCAAATATGACTCTGTCATTGTACATGTGGGTGTGAATGACCTGAGATGTACCTCCCTGGACTACATGAAAAGAGACATGGAGGAGCTCTCGGATTATGTAGCCCAGGCGGGTATGACCATAGCCCTGAGCAGCATCCTACCATCACCCAGAATGATACCACACTACAAGCAGAAAATGATTGATTTCAACAATTGGCTAAGTTTCTGGTGTCATTCCAAGGGGATCCGGTATCTGTCTGCCTGGGATGACATGACTGACAGACTTCGATGCCTTGCCAGGGATGGCCTGCATCTGTCAACCCTGGGCTTCCAGATACTGGCCAAAGTTCTTGCCATCCCTATAGTGCCTTTTTTAGGCTGTGTTCCAAAGACCAAATTACCACCGTAACAGCTACACACAAATGCAATCTGAGGGTCATGCTGCTCAATGCTAGAAGTCTAAATCTCAAAATGCACTCATTCGAAGCACTCCATAAAATGGAGAACATCAACATTTGTGCTGTAACAGAGACCTGGTTCAAAGCAGCAGAAAGCACCCTTGCACTACCAGGCTATATCTCATTCCACACCTTTTGGTCCCAGAACTTGGACCGAAGATTCTAAGGTGGTGGTATTTCCATATTCATAAAGGATGCACACACCTTCAGACTGGTAGCTCAACATAACTCATCAGAGGTACTTCAGGTGCAGCTAACATTAGGTAAGACAGCGATTTAGGTCATAGCCTGCTATAGGTCCCCAACCATGTCCCAAGACTCACACTCCACATTCCTAAGCACCCTGGAGAATATTAGGGTCCAACCTAACAATCTCATACTGGGCCACTTCAACTACCCCTCCATTAACTAGGTAAACTACTCATGTACCAGTACACTTGCCCAACCTTTCCTGGAATTCATTAATTCCAATGCCCTGGACCAGCTCATTCTTACCCCCACTAGAGGTAGCAACATCCTTGACCTGGTCATTACTAATATGGGCGGCCGTTGCTCTACACTAATAGTCAACTCCTTCCTGGTTAAATCTCACCACAAACTAATCACCTTGAAAATCCACATTCCTCTCACCCCCCCCACCTCCCCACAAAGGTAACCACCATGAAAAACTTCTCCAAAGCAAACTCTGGGCCCCTAAAAACAGAGGTAGCTAACTTCACAGCACCAATGCAAATGGAGAATTGCATGACTGCCGAATCATACACCAGTGCATTGTATGAACACGTACACAAATGCATGGATCTTGCCATACCCAATTGAACCAAGACACTCTCCTCCAAAAAAAAGAAGCCAATCTGGTGGTCCCCTGCCATAAGCAAACTCTACAACAGAAAGAAGAAACGGATGCAGAATAAGGTGAAGTCCAAGACTGGAAATACTCCATTATCAACCTCAACAAAAAAGTGAGATCCCTCATCAAATCCTCTAAAGCTAGCGATGAAAACAGAATTGCAGCAGATAGTAAAGACAACCACAAGGCCTTCTATAGTTATGTAAAGAAACTCCACGGCAATACCCAGATTTGCTCTGAACTACTGCACAATGGTACCTCCTATACTGAGCCAACAGATATTGCCAATATTAGCCAACAGATTCAGTGCCAACTTTACCCCTCCCCCCCAAAGGACCAATCACAATACCAGTAGACTGCCAGGCACCCAGTATTACTGCTGCACAGGTTAAAACAACACTGTCCAAGGCCAAGAATGCAGCTTCTATGGGACCTGACAATATTCCTGGCTGTGTTTCACATGAACTACAGAGTGAACTGGCATCACACCTGTGTGCCCTGTTCAATCACAGCCTCACTTCAGGCTTTGACCCTACCGAATGGCGCACTGCTACCGTCATCCCTCTCCACAAAGGAGGAGTGACTACAGACCCTGGGAACTATCATCCCATTAGCTTGACAAGACTGATATGCAACGCTATGAAATGCATCATCATGGACCTAATAAACAAGGATATAGGGAATCTCCAAACTCTGGATCCCACACAGTTTGGTTTTGTGAAGGGTAGCTCATGCCTGCTCAACCTGGTCAACTTCTTTGAGCCAGTCACCAGAGCTGTGGATGAAGGCAAGTTGGTTCATACAGCCTATTTTGATCTGACCAAGGCCTTTGATACCATTGCCCACTCGGAAATCATAGAAAAGCTCACTAAGCTAGGCATCAACCCCTATATCACTAGGTGAGTTGCAAACTGGCTCACAGATAGTATCTGCAATGTGAAAGTAGCTGACTCCAAGTCAGACTGCCGACCAGTCACGAGTAGAGTCCCACAGCATTCAGTCCTGGGTCCTCTCCTGTTTGGCATCTACTTCTCTGAAGTCCAGGCCAGCATGAAGCGACTCTGGCTGACAAAGTTGACAGACAATTGCAAGTTGGGCTATTATTATTAACTCCCCAAGTGATGTTGACATCCTACAGAAAGGCCTTACTGAGGCTAATGACTGGTGTCAAAAACCATTGGCCTTGAGCTCAATGCCAAAAAATGTGTCATCATCCCCTTTGGGAAAAACTCGGTTCCCATGAATTACTACATTGATGGTAGTCCACTAACACAGAAGGTGTTATAAGAGATCTGGGAACAGAGGTTGACAGCAACCTCTCTTTTGACCACTACATTGCCACTGTGGTCAGAACGTCCTTCTGTGTGGCACATCTCATTACTAAGAGTTTTGCATTCAGGAAGAAAGAGGTCATTATCTCCCTCTACTCTTCCCTCATTAGGCCAATCATCGAGTACAATGCCCCATTTGGCATGTACATCACTAGACACCTGCAACAACTGAAGAGGCCACAAAAGTACCTCACAAAGATGATCCTAGGCCTTAAACAGTTCTCCTATATGGACAGACTCAAAAAACTCCAACTATTCTCTGTCTCATATCGCCTACTTAGAGGCAATCTCTGCTTGACTTACAAAGCCATGTCTGACCCAGCTCTGTTAGGAATACTACATCTAAAGAAATCCCAATCTCTCTGCACTACACGCTCCAGAGACCTCAACCTCATTACCACGATTAACAGAACATGCTGGAGGACAGGTTCATAACCCACAGACTGCCCATGCTATGGAATAGACTTCTCATACATGTCAAACAGAGCACCTCACTGGCCATCTTCAAGAGAAATCTTGATGAGTGGATGGGAAATAGAAAATTCACCCCGGGGATCACTCCAATGGCTCTGCTCAACAGATGCACTGGGAACTAATGTTGGCTGGCATGATGCCAGGGTAATCCTATAGGTAGGCTTGTAAAGGCTCCAGGGCCATTAGCCTAGTACACACCTATGAACCTATATGTTGGAATGAATTGCACTGGCTCCCATTAATTTGATAGCGATCAGTTTTAATAGTACAGTTAGAACTCTTTGCTTGCATGTATGAATATGTAACAACCTTTCCATCCCCAATCTAGATTAATTATCATTTAGGTTTTTGTATCTCTCCTTCTATTTCCTGAATATTTAGGACAATCATGTCCACTACCTCTACCTTTTATCTCTTACTCTCTACATAATGCCTGTGTTTTAGCTTTTAGTAAGCTTCTCACAGTTCAATCATTACATCTTCTGTGATGATGATGTTCAAGGTGCAGAAAGGCATTTAGAACTTGCTGGCCATCCTCAATATGCTTGCATTTTACACTTACCTGTCTACAACCACAGAAGAAGCATCTACCTTCCAAGTAAACACACTAAATGTAAGTTTATTCACACCTCTGACACTGTGCACCTTTTATCTGCTTTACCCAAAACAATCTACCTGAACTAACAAAGTAAGATAGAACTAGGTCACCTACTGTCTTAGAAACAGAAATATTTACAGCATGGGAGCTCTGCTGTATAGTTTGCAGATGTGAAATCATTTGGCAGATGACTCCTAATGAGAATTTCCACCATGTAAACCGCTAGGTCCTTTATGAAGTAGCTCTTCTCTGCAAGCAAAAGTGCGTCAAATGAAAGATATGATATTGTTGTGAAACTGTTTTCTTTTTTATTAAGCACTCTTGACATTGTACACTAATGATGCAGTAAACACCATCACTTGTTAATAAGTTCTGGACGCCAAGCCCAACTGTTCAACTAGAGCTGGACAAGCAAGATGCAATATTATGCCAATATATACTTGGCATATAAGTACATCCACACAGTTAATTTGGCTGCAGAAGACATTAACAGTGTGAGGAAAGTCACAAAAACATGACTTAAGGATAGTGATACTAGGATCACACAACTCCCCCCCCCCCCCCCGCAGAGTGATGCTACTGGTGACATTAGGTAAGGCCCCGAAACTGGGTCAGGTCACACAGTTAATATGCCTGCAGAGGACATTAATAGAGTGAGAGAGGTCACAAAGAAGAGCATTAAGTAAGACTCTTCCCTATATTATAACTACTTAGTTTATTACTTCTGAATTAGTGTAGGGAAATTTCACTGCTGTCAGTATCTCCTACCATGATTGAATGTAACTGCACCCTTTCACCTTATTGTATGAATACTGAGGTGCCTTAGGAATACTTTCCATACCTGGTTCCCTTCCTGCTGGAGCCCATTTATTACTCTACAGCTGTACCCTAGTCACTCTCCTGTCTGTCTCAAAGTTCTAAGGCACAGTGGCCTACTACTGATCTTTTGACTGCTGTTTGTTACTTATATCTCACTCCTCACTTCTAATCTTCCTGTCTACTTTCTCCCATCTGGGCTGGCTTTGTTCTATCTACTTTAGCACCCTCATACTGACATTTATTACACTGTCCTGTTTTATAACCTGCTGATACTACCTTTACTATTTTTCATGTCAATACAATCCATCTTTTTGCTATTAGTTTTTAACATTGCTACTGTTACTGCAGTGTCCTGGTGTATTATGACATTTTACTTAACTTTTGCTGATTCTGACTGATTGTTATCATGCAGAATCTGGTTTGATCCTGCTCTGCTTTGTTTTACTATGCTCAGATTCACTTCTCTTCTCTTCATGCCCCCATTTCCCCACCCCCATCCCTGACATCATTTCCTTTACATTGGGCATGCTCCTCTTAATCCAAATTTCATCCTATCAACAGAGCTCCTCACTCCTTATTCCTCCCAACTGCAACAATATAACAATTTCCATATTAACTACTCATTGGCTATCACACCTCCCAACCACAGAAATATTACATCTGCCAAACATGCTCTTCATACCATTACACATTCCAGCATCTCATTATCAGTGCCCTTTCTTCTGCTCCTTATACCACCAAATGACTTCAAATATCATTGGTACTCCTCCATTTCTTTTCTACGACATAATTAGAACTACCTAATTAAAATATAACTTCATCTTCTCCACTTACTTGGCTTCATTAACTTCACCTCAGCTTCCAAACATTTCATACTACAGCTCACTCTTTCCTTTTCTCTTTAACTACTGGAATTTCAAATATCATGTCTTTTTCTGCTGCTGCTAACATCCTAGCTAACAAACTATCAGAGCATACATTCACCTCTATACACCTCTCCTTCTGCAGCTTACTCAGCATACTCTAAAAGCGGGAGTAGTTAAACCAATATATCATCCTGCCTTTTTAATATCTAACTTTTTTTTATTTTAAGCATTAAATACTTCATTGCCATCTCTCTACAAAAAAATAAAACTCATGTAGGTCCCATCTAAATCCATACACTACCTCTGAAAAATCCCCACAGTGTGGTGATATCCACACCAACCCAGACCCCCAAACACCACTAGTTAATATAAATAATAGAGAACCACCTTTACAAAATTGCAACTTAGCTAAACCTACTTCAACCACTGCCTCAGCCTATACAGCTACCTAACTGTACTGTCCTAACATTAAACCACCACCTGTCCTTATTAATAAAACCAGCACATCAAACCCCTCACCCTATCATTCTCCCACTGGTCTACAAAAAATTGAATATTGTCACTGTCAGCATCTGTAACATTTGTTATACAATGATAGAACTAAATGCTTAATATCACATCATAACCCTGATATTCTTGCCATCACAGAAACCTTGCCTAAGCCTAGCATTAAAGATTCTGAACTACTTCCTCCAGACTGCAGTATCGTCATAGCTAATAGGCCCCACAAGAAAGTGTGTGTGGTAGCCTTAATTTATCCAAGTTCATGCAGTCTCTCTGCCAATTCACACAACATCCTTAATTGCAAAATGCCAAAAATACTTGCATAACTGCTAAGGCTTAACAACAAAAAAACAGCCATTTTTGTCACAGTCTATATACTACCTGAAAAACATATACCAACTTTAAAAGAAATCCCCTCCTGGACAACTAATAACATACCTTATAAAAATATTGTACTATGAGATGTAAATATTGACTCCTTCAGCTAGTATAAACTTTTATGGTTTCATACAACTTAGCAAAGCACAAGTTGTAATAGAGATTAGAGTAGATTTAATCATACCAACAGTAAACATGCAACTATTTATTTATTTATTAACATTTGGTGACTGGGAAAGTCTGACTGGGACAGGAGGCCAAGGGAGAAAATTTCCATCAAAAACATTAACAAACAGTAAAGATTATACAATTATAACTAAACATTATATTTGTCATTGTAACAGGTGCAGTCATTTATAGAGTTGCAAACTTTATTTTCTAGGCCAATACAAAGCAAGTAAACATACAATCTTTTCTAGGCCTAATACAGAAGTTAAGTAAAACATACTTTCTTTTCTAGGCCTAATACAAATTATCATATAAGTGAAATTACCGTGGTACATTATAGCTGGTTAGAATAGCAAGGTACATGGTAGTTATAGACACGATAGTAAAGCAGACAAGTTGTCAAGTTCAGTAGATGGGCTTTTTGATTATTAAGGATGAGAACTGGTAAAGGTGGAGAGAGAGGGAAGAGAAAGATTGTGTGGGTTAGTGATAGAAGTGAGGAAGTTTGGAAGAGATGGGAGGTGATAGTAAAATTGATTTGAGAGTATAATATATGATGTTTAGTAGAGAAAGATTATATGAGATACGGTGGGGAGGTAGTAGTGGTCGATATTCAGCAAACTATGGGAGAAGGTTTAGTGGGAGAAGAGATTAGTTGTGAAGAAGGGAGGCATTTGTGAATAGGATAGGGAGATGTAAAGGCAGTAGTTCAAGAAGCAGGAAAAGGAGGGACTGGAAGCAAAAATATAAATTGGTTACCAAGGTGATGTGATGGAAAGATAGTGATGTAGGCAAAAAGCAGGGAATGTCAGTGAAAGTCAAAGGAGATACATTTTGTATGGTAGTCTTAGTTAAGAGCAGGGACAAATGTAAGTGTTGAGATAGTGATTTTTAATGCAAGTTTAGAGGCATTAAAAGAACCTATGGCAACAATGTTTGGAGGCAAGGTGTTTCATAACTTTGCAATGGTGTATGAGCAGAGGCTATGTCCGGCTCTTTTGTTAGGTTTGTGGACATTTACTTGCTGTTTGTTTGTGGAACAGAGATTTCAGACAGTGGTATAAAACTGTAAGATAAGTTTAAAGGCAGGACAGCTGTCGGGTTTGTACACAATTTTATAAGCAAAAGATAGTTGTGTTAAGGTAATGGGTGAATTCAAACCAGTTTAGTTTGTTAAGGGCCTAACAGTGGTATGTGTGGTTAGCTACACCAGTTGTAAATTTAGCAGTTTTGTAATAGCATGATTGGAGCCTGTTTTTATAGAGATGTATGCATGTTAGTAAAGATAGGGGCCTTATACAAGAGGGATGGGAGTAGGAGGGCATTTGCAAGAGTTTTTTTTTTTTTTTTGGTAGGGTTATCCATGAAATGTTTGCGTCTGTAGAGTTTATCCAGTTTAAAGTGTGTTTTTTTGATTTTATTGAGTATGTGTTGTTCGAAGATAAGTTTGTCATCTATTGTGATACATAACAATTAAGCCTGAGTTACAATTTCTAAATGAGTTTTATTCTGTGAATATATTTTGAAATCATACATCAGTGGTTTTGGTGAGAATAACAGTAGCTTAGTTTTATTTGGTTGAGTAGTAATTGTGCCTCATTTAGCCAGGTTTCAATAGAGGTAAAGGTATCTTGTGTAATTTTTAAGAGATGTTGAGGGTTATTAGAGGAGGAGATAGTGGAACCGTCAACATATTGGACAAGAGTACTTTGGAGGGAGGTAGGTTATTAATGAATATATTGAAAATTAAGGGACCAAGAATAGATCCTTGAGGGACTGCTGTCCTTTTGACCTAGTATTCAGATAGACTAGTTTGCCATCTAACATGTTGTTTGTTTGACAGGTAATTAAAGAACCATTTTGTGTAGATTTTGAACATCTTAGGATAGAGAGTTGTTGTAAAGGTTTGTGGTGTTACACTGTGTCAAAGGTCTTAGATAGATCTAGTAGGATTACTGATGTTAATTGACCAGCATCCATAGCCTTGTTAACTGTATCTGTGTTGGATAGTAGTGCAGTGGTAGCACTATATGCTGGCTGTAAGCTGTGCTGAGTTGGTGCAAGGATGTTGTTGTCAGAAAGAAATTTCATAAATTGTGTGTGTATACTCTTTTCAAGTAGTTTAGACAATGGGGAGAGAATGGAGATGGGTCACTAATTGGATAGTTTATTAGTTTATCCTCCCTCGTGTAAGGGGATCATGATGGACTTTTTCCAGAGTTTGGGAATGTTAGATTCTGAGATACATCTATTAATTAAGATGTTAACTAGGTAAGCTATTGCCTCAGCAGCAAGTTTTATATATTCTGATAGAAGATTGTCAGCCAATAGAGAGCAGGGTTTCAGTTCGTTAAGAAGCTTATGTATAAGTGAGGAATGTGCAGATTGTAAAGAGAAAGTGGTAGTTGAAGGGCTAGCTGTGGAGGTTTGACGAAAAGGGGAGGTATTTACACTGGGGTTATTATTAACTGACCACAGTAAATTTATAACTTCTGGAAATTTTCCAAACTGACTTAGTGAGGACCTTTCAGCCTATACCATTAGAAATACCACTCACCAGTCTAACACTTACCAATGTAAAACATCCAAAAACCTTTCTAAATTTAATAAACACTCCTTCATCCATACATTGAAAGCCTTTAATTGATCTACCCTAAATACCCTCCCACTCAACAAGGCAGTCAATACATTTAATACCTTGTTCTTACATACTCTAAACAACCATGTCCCACTCCACAAAAAAGAGTGAAAATTAACCAGCCACCATGGCTCACTACCCAGACAGATCAACTACAATGGCTAGCAGAAACAAAGCTTGGAAAGAATGGCTTAAACTTAAAACTCTTTATCATCTACAGCTCTATAGAGAATTAAAAAAATCTGGGTAAAAAACAAGTTAACCTAGATAAAATATATATATATATATAGATATCCATAACTAAGTACAAAAATGATCTCAAAAAATTTTGCACATCAGTACATAACCTGTTACATCTGGGCTCAAATAAGCAACCCTACCCTTCTCATAATAGCTGTCCAGTAGAAAATGTTGCCTTATTCAATACCTACTTCCTAGAAAGCATTTTCTTGCTCACTAATAACTCTTTACCATCATCCAGTGCTTCCACTCACCCATCTCCACAATAACAACTAATCCTAGCATTACTATGATCAAAAGGTTAGACTAAAACCAACATTCTCTATACACCACACATGCGCACACTACCACTTCCTTCACCTCCCCCCCATCTCACACATAACTTAATTCACTCTCTATATCCATTGCTAGCAACTTCCACATAGGATCCGTCTCTGCATCAACAATAAAAAAAAATCTGCTTAAACTCAAACCCTGCTCCACTGCAGCTGACAGTCTCCCACCTGAATACTTAAAGATAGCTACCAATACCATAGCATACCTGTCTCTATTCTTAACAACCACTCAGTGGCTGAATCATATGTACTCTTGCTATGGAAGAAATCTTATGTGATCCCTCTTCATAAAGGTGGCATCTCTAACTTTTGGCCTATTGCAATATTATCACCTCTCTCAAAAATTCTTGAAAGATGTATTCATAAACAACTTCTCCACCACCTCCTACAAGAACAGCTCTTATCATCCATCCAACATGGGTTCCTTCGAATCATAATACAACTACTGCCTTAACAGCATTCACTGACACCATAAACAAATACAGAGACTCAGGCAAACTTCTTTCCTCCCTATTCTATGACTTGTCTAAACCCTTCATCATAGTTTATCACCCTAAAGAAATGTCAAATTGTTTCAACTTGGATTGTTCCCATCTTCATTACTGTAGTTCAATAGCTACTTAACTGACAGGCTCCAGTCTGTAAAATGGCAGAATATTCTGTCCGTCTACCTGTACATCTTTGTTGGTGTAATCCAATACTCTATTCTCTGTCCCTTTCTCTTTATATAGGTCCAGCCTTTCTTATGTACTTATGTGTGCATCTAATAACCTGCCTCAACTCCTCCATATTATACAAGAAGCTTTTTTTCTTAGAGAAATGGCTCAATAATGTACAGCTACTACTCAGCCTCTATAAAACAAAGTTACTGCTATTTTCCCCAAATTGCACATGCATGACAAAGAAAATTTCAAAATATTTTCACTAAACAAAACTGAAATTGAAGCATTCTCCCATACAAAACATCTTGGATTGATTATAGATAATAGCATTAAATTTGACCTGCATCTTCAAAATAATATAAAAAGGCTCATAAAAGTTAGGAATGCTCTACTACCATATATACCTCCTTAGCAACACCACCAAAATCACTCCTGCCACTAGGTATATTTTCAGAAATCTCTTATATGATGCACCCATCCTAACCAACCTTTGAGCTGCAGTTAAAAGTAAACTAGAGGCATGGTATAATAATGTTACAAAATTGTCTGCCAGCAAACAATACCATGCCCACTACTGTAATCCCCTTAAGGCAATGAATTGGTTCAAACTGCCTCACCACATTGATTACATACATTTTATCTACACCCATAACATTATTCACAAACCCAATGTCTGCCCTGCTTTTGCTTCTGTTTTCCATTCCTACCACTCTAATAGACTATTTCAGTCTAATGAACAACATCTTCTTAGCATATATAAAACCTGCAAATCCTCTGGCCAAAGTCTCTACTCATACTATGTTGCTAAGAAATAGAATTCTATCCCTCTGCAAATTATATCTACCTCTGATATCTCCAACTTCAAACATCTACTAAAAGACTGTCTAAATAAGATTTGTCTCTGCTCCTGGACTATACCAGGTTGAACTAGTCCCTCCCTCCTTCCTCCCTTGCCCACTTCTCCCCCAACATATTTATAAATATTTAATTCTAGATGAACATAATCAATCTATTTTTAGATAAAGGACACCTATAATTTTACCAAGACTATGTTATCTAGCCATCTCTGTTCCAAAGAGTGTATTCAGTGTGTTTAATGTTATCACTATGAAATGCAACTTGTAAATTCTTTATCTATTGACAATGTTCTTTTTTTCAACTTGTCATATCTCTTCAAATATTTGCACTATGTATGCAAAACTTCACAGTGTATGAGATGAAGTTGTGAATTTTTTACTTAGTTAATATGCTGTTTTTTCTGTATTAGGTTTTGTAATAAATTATTTAGCTCTAATGATATGTCAATGTGGAACTCTCCTCCGTGGGCTTCCTGTGAAAATGGGATATTATCACAGATGGGCTTTCTCAGTGAACAAACATTAAATAAATAAAATAAAATAAAGATAACAAGCTGAAAAAGCAAGAAGAGAGAGACAGGAAATTAGTGCAATGGGCAATGGCTAATGTGTTACCATATAATGAGTATAATCTACAGCAGAAGCATTATGCACAGCAGGTCCATGTAGGATCATACCTATTTACCCTTCCCTGCTTCATACACTTTACAGTGACACATTTTATTTTTTATCAAGTTTTATTAAGACAAATACAATAACAAAATAGCAGAGGCTGAGTTTAGGATACAGTAGTTACAAAAAATATAGGAAAGTGTGAGGTTTAGGAAAACTAAGAAAAAGAAGTGGATGAGGAGTCCCAGTCAAACATAATATTGGTTAAAAATAATACAATCAACTATTGTACTATAAAGAATTGCTGTTGCATTAATCTATAAGCAATACTGCAAATAAGAATTAAATCTAAACCATAAATGAAATCTTTACTTAAAAAAATATTAAATTTGGAAAGCTATTACTACCACTATATCCTTATCATATTACTAAATTTAACCAATACATAACAGTAGGTAGATTATCACTCTTGCAGATGTTCCTGATAGCTAATAGCCAGTATAATGTGGAATAGAAAGGCATGGGGTAAATGCATGAGTTTAGAAAGTGGGACAAAATAAAACTTAATAAAAGCAGTGATAGCATTTTCAGCACTTAAAAATCAAAGTGATTTACCAATTATATCCTATAATTTAGTAAGTACAGAGCAAAGATAACGTGTCTAATTACTTTTAATGTCAGTGTCACATATCCAGATATTAACAGAAACATTCAAGTAAAATTTATTTAAATTATCTGTGGTTAAATAGACCACATTCACAGTTTATCAAAGAAAGAGTTTTAAATATGAAAACTAAGCAGATAAAGAGGAAGCTAACAAAATCTTATTATTTGAATCAGTGAACTAATCTTCTTCCAGTACTTACACAATTTTAAAATAAAAAGTTTCTGGCAGAGAAAATATATGTGTCTTTTAAGTAATTGTACATGCAGGAACCACAGCATAGTTTAATATCCATACATCTTTTCCCCAAATGTTCACTAAAGATGCTGTAATGGAAGAATGGGAGGTGACAACATGCTTAAATCAGTCTATGTGGGAGAACCCTTTCATAAAAATTTGACAAAAAAAGAATCAGCATTGTGCTGAGTAAAGACAAGGCTTCCAAAGGAATAGCATACTTATTTCTAAAAAAAGAAAAAATGTATTTTTAATAGTGAATAGTTTAATATGGCTCCTGGGAATTGCTACAGGATAATCACTGAAAATCTTAAACTGCCTTAAAGTTTGATCTTTAATTTCTCTCCAGGAAACTCTTCAAGGCAGACTCCAATGACTAAACAAACTTCCTTAAAATGTACATAATATGTAAATAACCTGTTTATGGACTTTCTGGAGATAAATAACTGTTCAAAAATAAACAAGTAATTTGAATATATTGTGATAACATAGTCACAAATTAATTTTATTTAAATTCATAACTTGGTTATAATTCTTTAATATCCATAAACAAAAAGTACATGGAAAGATTATGCAACTTAAGGAGAAATATAAGTAGTAGTAGTTGATAATTGAAGTTTAGATGATACCAGATAGACTACAATTGTTTTTTTTTTCCTGATACAGATTTATAATAGGATCAGCAGGAAAAAAATAAATTATTGCTAAAGGGTAAATAATTTTACGAAGCGGAGCCTTATGTAAAGTTACTCATCTTACAAGACCCAATTAATGACCCAAGTATTAAGGGGAGATTAACAGTATTATTAGAAAATGTATTTTGAGATTTAAGGCAGTAGAAGTAGCAAAGCAGAAATCAATACCTAAATGCTTAATACATTTATTTGACCAATATCCATTAAGGAAAAAAACACCACTCCATTTTAGTAAACAATTAACTAAAAGTTGTTCTGCACAGTGCCAAAGATCTAAGCTTTCTTTTTCATCCCACCCATGCTCTGAGTCATTGTCTTGATTCTAGGTGGAACAGAGTTGACAACTCACAAATTTTGAGCACAGGAGTAGGTGTGATGACTATAATGAAAATAGAAATGGCATGAATAGCAGGTAAGATTGTTTTTATCCTGCGTGTTGACCAGATATTATGGGCAGTGGATAATTTTGCAAGACTTATGTGTACTTGAATAAAGCATGTTGGAAACTTTACTATGGCTGGGCTTAGTGTGCTTATGTGAAAGAGTTGAAATAAGTTACTGCAGCCCTTATTATGTATACAGACAACAATGTATATATAATTGCTGGGTATGGTGGTTACCCATAAAGAAAAATTACCAGTCCTACTGCTAGTTGCATAAGACAAAAATACAATCATTATTCTGGCTTTGAATGACTAACATGCATTTTTTTGAAGCAAGCTGGGCTGTACATTTTACTGTGGCTGGCTACTTTATATTTCTGTAAAACAGAGTTGAAATACTTTATAGTGGTGACTATTATATAATTATAATACTTTTTATGATTAGAAATCTGATGTGTATGTGGTCAACAATGGAAGCATAATTACCAAGAACATGTGCTATCTATAGATGAAAATATTGACTCATGCTGCTGTTTTGTTAAACAGTCATTATTCTGGCTTGGAGAGCTAAATGTATTTATGTGTGAAACAAGCTGCAATACTTTATTGTTGTTACTTTGTGTGAAAATGTTGATATATTATTGTGGTCACTATTGTTTTCTCACAGTCAAACATCTGAACTGTATATAGTTTATAAAATGTATATACTTGTTGGGTGCATAGGTTGTCAGGATTAAAGCCACCATCACTGCTGTCATTTGCTTAGTGTAAAATTCTTATTAGCCTGGAGTTGCAGGACTATGTGTGCATCTGTGTGAAGTAAGTTGGAATGCTTTACTATAGCTACTAAGTGCTTATGTAAAACAAACCTAAAATATATTCTTGTGATCATTACTGTAACACAGACATCAGATTTATAGCCAGTCAACAAAGTGGTGATACTCACTGGCTGCAAGATTGTCTGTGAATGAAAATGAATGATTTTGCTGTCATGATTTAGTTAAACAGTCATTAATCTGGCTTTGTATGTCTACATTGCATTTTTGTGAAGCAAGTTGAAATACTTTTAATGTGACTTATTTTTTTAAAACAGCAAACCGATATCTCAGGTACACAAAGTCAATAAAATTGCTGTAATTAATAAATATAGAGGCTATCTTTGGATAAAGTGACTTATCATTGCTGTTGTTTGATCAAAGATAAAAAGTCATTGATCTGGTTTGAAATGAACAGTTTCACACTTTGTATTTTATTTGCTAAAATAAATGCATAATGATTATTGCTGTGGCATATTTATGCTTGTGGGTCACGTGGGGGAGTACAGTGATTCTAAGAGTAATAAGTTGACCATAATTTCTGTAACTTTCCATTACAGTCAAGCATCAGTGTTTTACACAATAATTTGTCATATTTACCTTTCTAGTTAGGTTATGTGTGAAAGAAAATTATTATTGGCCCAATGGAATGGCAAGTATCCTTGCTGTCTCACAGCACTTAGTTATCCACTTGTGTTTTTAGCAGTGGTACCTTCTGTATGAGGTCTGAATCTACTTTTTATCTTTGGGTTTTACCTATGAGATACATCAACGACTTGATGTAAGTGAATTGCATTTCTTCCAGTTTGCTTGTAAATAAGAGTGTAGTGTGTGTGTGTGTGTGTGTGTGTGTGTGTGTGTGTGTGTGTGTGTGTGTGTGTGTGTGTGTGTGTGTGTGTGTGTGTGTGTCTTTATGCAGTTTCCTCTTGTGAAGGACCTGACTTGTCAGGGGCACTGTTAGTATGGGTGTGCATCTGTAAAAATGTATGAAAAAAAAGTTTAACCTGTAGTTGCACATAACATTAGGGAGCATATCCTTAAGTTTTTTTCATTAGGAGTAAAAAAGAAGAGCTGTCAAGTAGTTATCTTTAAAAGCAAAGCATAAAATGTATCCCAGAACATCTAAACCATCAGAACTTCTCAGGGCCTGTTGCCCCCAGAACCTCCAGCTGTATAAGAGGATTGTGAAACATGCTTAGAGGAAGTCCCATCCTCAACATGTTGCCTGGACTCCACCTAGTCTAAAACAGACCCTGCTCAGAGTGTGCACTGAACATCACTATAGGTCTTGCAGGGGATGTCTGGCAACAGTGTGGTCATTATTTATTTACCTTTCCTCACAATCAGCCCTTAGGCACAGAAAGTTGCTAAAGCTTGTTTGTGGGCAGTGTACTTTCTTCAACAACAGAGAAATAAACAGGTGACTCTCAATTAGGGGTAGATGTAAGGTGACATGTGGTACATATATCTAACAACATGCAAAATGAAATTTATTACTGTGGGCATTTCTTTCTTTTTTCAATTTTGTCCCTGTTTAACACCAAATGGGTACACAGAAGACAGTTGTCCTTTGGGGGTATAGGTAAAGAGGCTTGGTGTGTGTGTGTGTGTGTGTGTGTGTGTGTGTGTGTGTGTGTGTGTGTGTGTGTGTGTGTGTGTGTGTGTGTGTGTGTGTGTGTGTTTATAAAGCTTGGAATATATGATTGCAGCCATTTGTTTTTCCACTTTGATCCCAATCTAACACTAGAGGGGTACACAGAACAATTTATATATCCTCACAAACATTTGTGTTTTCAGTTTGTTGTGACCACCTTTTTGCCATCTTTGTACATTAAGCCTTGGATAAAAGTGATTTCTGTTTTGAATAAAAACAAGAAGACTGAATTTCTCTCCTTACTCATAGTTTTTCACTACGTCACTGGGTTGGAAAAAATCTCTAAAGTGTACTTTAGGACATCTATAACTCCATGACTTTTGAAACCTAGTGGCCCTTAGACCTCTGGTTTAATTCAGTTATTTCCTCCATAGTTGTTACAATGCAGTGATATTCAGGCAATCTTTGGTTCAAATGGTTGAAAGAGAAACCTCTATGATGCACCTCAGGACATCTAGAAACCTATAGCATCCATTGGCTACTACGTTACCCAAATAACTGGCTTGACTCAGTTACTTCTTCCACTGTTATTACAGTGCAGTCTTGGACAGCTGCATTATGTTAAAAGGATGAAGAAAAATAAAAAGTAAAACAAAGTGTGAAAAACAACACAGTAGCAACCAGTGTAGATGGTGTGGGGATGCCAGAATTGTAGGAAAGGATGGGGAGAAGTATCAGCAGTACAGGTCACACAGCTGGACAGTGTGGGGAAAATCATGGAGGTCTTTTCTTAGGGCTCCATTTCATTTAAGGACAGTCCTGCTTCTAGCTCAGCATTTTAGTTAAATCAATAATATTTTTGGCTAATGGGGAAAGTTTATTTTATCTATTTTTATAAAACTAACTGCAATCTAAATTATGATTTGAAGAACAGAAATTACCAGAATTTTATACTGTCAATGCCTTTATTAAACAATAAAGGTAGCAAATAAAATATTTAGATAAAATTAAACAGAAACAAATATGTATAAGAAATTATTTATGGGTATGTATCACTACACAAAGAACCTTCACTTCAAAATAAGGTATTTACAACAGAAAAGGACACAAGAACATTATTTATCAGAACTATCATACTTAACTGAATTATGGAAAAAAGAGAATAAAAATTCAATATAAGCATACTTACTGAGTTTAACATGCTCCTTTTTATTAAAGTTGAATGATATCTGCCTTGATAACTTAAACTGTTTGAAATGCCTGCTTCTTTTGTTAGGTTAGCATAATTAATATATAGTCCAGCTTAAAATATTTCAATCCATATAAATTAAAAGTAGAAATAACAATAAAAAATGAAATAATTAAAAACAACAGTAACACATGACAGAATAGTGGACTCAAATACAAAATGACAACATTAAGAGAACAAATAAAATATATGTATGATATATACATACACTAAAATCTTTATAGCCAAAAGATGTATGGCCATAAAATCATAAAGGTTATATGGAAGGGAATATATGGGAAAGGGAGTCAAAACGCAAAATTCCTGAAAGCAAAAATGGAACTGGAACAGCCACAAACCAGCATTAAAATGTAAAATGTTAGAAACATGCATTTACATCTATAGATGAAAAATAAATAATACCAAACCAAGATTAATAAAGATCTATTTAAGCCGTGGTCATCTCAACAGATTAACGCAGACACTAAATATTTAGTTAAAAAATACTCAAAAATATTGGCAAAATAACTTGTTAAAATATGCTGTTAGAAAGAAAAAAAATAGAAGTATGTTAAAAAGAAAAATCATGCTAGAAATGTGTTAAGAAAATAGAATAGAAAATGAATACTTATTGTAATAAATTGTCTTAAAAATAAAAAAAACAATAAAAAGTATCACTATATAATATACATACAAAAATTATTAACCAACTTTCAATGATCAAGAAAGAAAAAACTTGAAAGCAACTCATTTTTTTTTAAATTATGCATCTCCCTTTAAGGTTAGATTATGGATACATATCAGTTTTAGTTTTCATCATATTAAAAAAAAAATGTTAAATTTCGAAGTCAGCAAGTATAATCTGTAAAAGAATTAATTAGTTTAAGCAAAATGTGAAGGCAAATATCATCACAAATGCAGTATCAATCAGGGAAGAGATGGAGACAGGATTTGTGAACACTGTGCTCCATGGAATATGGCTAGTATACATTACAATGGTGTACCAAATTTACTTGTAATTCATAAAAAAATGGTACTCTGAAATATTCCATTGTGTTCCTATAGTGCTCAATACACAGAGTTCACATGAAGAGGAACACACGACCATGTTTAGTTCAGAAGCATTATCAGCTGTGTACAGACTGACTGCAACTAAATAACCTTTGAGACCAGAACTGCATACCTACAGTTGTTACAATGACTCTGACTATACCATTCCCATATCACTGCAGCAGCTGATGCAATCCTCACCTAAGCAGGCTATATAATAAAAGATGAGAGCTCAAGGCCCAAATCAGTAGCAGCAATTCCCTTAAAGACAAGTGTTATCTTATACAACTAAACAAGAAACTAAGAGGTCTAATTAAGTCCAACAAGGTCAACTACGATGTCAGGATAGCCTTGCAGGCTAAGGACAATAGCAAAGCCTTCTTCAACTATGTCTGAAACCTTAAAGATAATACATAGCAGTGTGCTGAACTGGTGGTGAATGCAACCACCTTCAACAGTATGAATGACATAGCAAATCTACTGGCTAAAAGATTGAGCTCAAACTTTGCTGCACACTCCTCCCTAGCTTCAGAAGGTAAAACCTCCTCAAACATACGGGTCTGTATTAAATCAGTGAATGCTTAAAAAAGCAAATGCTGATTTTTCAATCCCTTGTAAGTGAAAGCTTACAATCCCAAGCACTTGGAGCAGTGATTTTTTCCCAGGGAAATAAATCACTGTTCCACAAAAAAGAAAAAGAAAAATTAAAACTTCAAAACATTACATAAAGTGGGGCGCTGTGCCCCCCACACACCCCCTACGTAAATATACCAACTCCAAGATTGCAATAACGTGAGGAAAATGACAAAGTAACAGAGGCGGCCAAGCTATTTCTTTCCCAGGGAAATAAATCACTAATATGCCATTTTGCTATTTTGCTGTTTTGTGCTTTCAGGTTTGATTAAGATGCATTCAAAGGATTGCATCTTTGATTATATAATAGGAACCCGAACATACTACACCCTAACTATTAGCAGGGACCAGGTGCCAAAGCCAAGAACACCATCTCTGTGGATCTGACAACATCTCCAGTTGCTTCCTGACCAGTCTAAAACACAAAGAATCAGGACCACTTGAGGCACTTTTCAACTACAGCTTTGAAACAGGTTATGCTTCATGTGAATGGAGGACCACAACAGTCATTCCCCTCCACAAGCATGGACCATCAACTGACCCAGGGAACTACAGACCCATCAGTCTAACAAGCTTAATATGCAAACCCATGGAACAAATTATAATGAAAATCACAAACATGGACATTGGCAATGTACAGACACTGGACCCATCCCAATTTGGCTTTGTTAAGGGAAGGTCATGCCTACTTAACCTAGTAGACTTCTTTGAGAGGGTCATCAAGGCAATGAACAAGGGTAAAATAGTGCACACAGCGTATCCTGACTTACCAAGGCATTCAATGCAATATGCCACTCAGGCATTGTTGACAACCTCACTCAGTTAGGCATAAATCCCTACATAACTCACTGGATTGCCAACTGACACAGACAGGACACAAAAAGTCAGGAACAGTGAGACCACCTCCGCCAAGAGATCAGTCACCAGTGGAGTAGCCTAGAGCTCATTACTGGACCCACTCCTGTTTGGTATCTACTTATCAGAAATCAAGACTAATGTTCAAGGAACCTGGCTCACCAAGTACACAGATCATAGTAAATTGAGAGCTATTATAGATTCTCACAAGATACCTACATCTTGCAAGTGGGTTTAATACAGACACATTACTGGTGCTAAAGCTATGACCTAAAATTCATTGCCAAAAAATGCATTATAATACCCTTTGGGAAACTGCCAACCCAAGTTAATTACACCATCGATAAAACGCTTCTAAGAATTGACCCAGTAGTAAGGATCTGGGAACAGAGGTAGACAGCAATATGGCCTTTGATCAACATAAAGCTAAGACAGCAAGAAAATCATTCTGTGTCACTCAACTTATAGGTAAGGGTATGGCATCCAGGTCCAAGAATGTTTTAGTACTACTCTACTCAGCCCTTATCAGACGTGTCATTGAATACAATGCCCCCTTTGGCATGTATCTAACCAGACACTTGCAACAGTTGGAATGTCCACAAAAGTTTCCCACCAGAAGAATTCAGGGCATGAATACCCTGTCCTACACTGATCACCTAAAGGCTGTGTGTCTGTATTCTATTTCCTACAGGCTACTGAGAAGGAATCTTTAACCTGGCTTACAGGGCTTCCTCAAAAAATAGCCCTGATGAATCTATTGCACATATGCAAAACAGACAGCACCAGAAACACTAGACCAAGGAATATGAACATTGCTTTTCACATAAACAAAACATGCTGGAGAAACAGAAATGTGTCCCAAAGAATCACCACACTATGGAATAGGTTCCCAGTGCTTGCACAACAGAGCTTATCCCTGACCCTATTCAAACAAAACTTTGACAATTGGATGGGAAGTTCTAAATTTATCCTCAGTCTGGCCTCCATGTCCCTTATGGACAGAGGCTGTCAATAAGAAAAGTATTATCCTAACACCCCCACCCTACAAATCCTTAGTCACCTCCCTACTACCATGTCCCCCAGTATAGACACCCATGATACTCAGAGCCCAAATGGTTTGGCGTGCACAACCAGGCTTGTAAATCCCCTATTTGTTGCTAGCCCAGTAACAATGCATGAACCTATGAACCTATAAAACCATGCCAACAGCAGAGCTCTACTACAATGCCCATATTATGGTAAGACCCCAACTCTACTGTCATTTTAATTGAATGAAATATTTTCTAAAATGCTCAGCAGCATGATGGCAGAGCTAATGATGGCACCACACTTGGACGTACAGCGACACATACCCCAGTATCTAACAGAGAAAGAGAATGGGCTGGTGTACCCATAAACCCATCTTTAAAAAAAAATCTATGTTCATCTGTTTACCCACATGCCCATGGTAACAGGACATGGGTAACAGACCTGTAACCTACTAGTATGCATTCTGTTCTAAGCACTTGTGATTGGTTGTCCTTAGCAACTGATTACATTGCTTTCCCAGGCATCTTTAGTTATATGACTAGAAACTATATTGTGGGAGTAGAAAATGTGCACTCACCAATTACTGTTTTAAAAGGGGGTCTGCACAGAGTTAAAATATTTTATTGACTATTCATTAAAGAGTATGCTTGGTCTTTAAAAGTAAGCTTCCTTTTAAAAGTTAAGCAATATCCCTTATTTAGAAATTTCTAGAATATAGTCCTTAGTAAAAAGATTGCTCTTGGTGTAATAGGAAGACAATGTAAGCTTTTTTATGTGACTGCAGTTGTGTGACTGGTAATCAGCAAGCAGATTGAAAAAGCAGATTGTATTTTCTGCTATCTGTAATCTCTCAGTGTTATAGACTGAGTCAAAATCAGGGAGTGGAAGGTGATATCCCAGTTTGAGGAGGAAAGCATTTTTGGCAAAGGCAATCCAGACTACAGGGAAAATAAGACAAAATAGAGTTTTAGTTATGATAGGAGTTTTGTGATGCAATCAGTGTGTGATGGTAATGAAAGTGCTAGGTTCAGAATCAGGCCAAAGTATTTATATTCTGTAATGTGTGAGATAACATTATTCAACTAACTTTGATGATGAAGTTTTGAATATTAGCTAGTTTGTAGTTATCAATAAGGGGAATTGGATATAGCCAAATGACACAAATCAGAGAAGGAATTTTGCAATTAGATTTGCAAGATGAGGGACACTCACTGTCCTGAAGAAGGAGAAGAAGAAGATGAATGTCATCCAATTATCATTTTGTGAAATGACTCCCCTTCAACTATTTAAATTTATTGGCCATCCTACTGTATTCCATAGTACCAGAATACAAATGTGATCACCCCCTTTCAATCTATCTTGCTGTTTTAAAAATAGTGACTCTCCACTAAAACTTAACTTTTTAGACAGGTAAAACTTAAGTTACCTACTTTCACATCTAACTTCTCTAGTGCACACTGCAGTGTTTAGGATAAACCATTTTTTCGTCTTACCTTTAAGCATCCCTGTGACTAGCACTTGCTCTAATACCTGCTGGAAAGCACTAAGAAGCCTTAAACTGATACAAGCACTCAACTCTCCTTATTAATAAGGAGAAATTATTTATAATTAATTAAGGAGAAATTAATCATAGGCACTAAACAGCATATAACTGCAAAGTACCTTGATAAGGGAAGGGAAAACAGCTCCTGTACTTTTCATAAAAAGCACCAAACCAGGCATGTCCAAGGGTCAGCTTCCGGTGATTTCTCCTGTCCACCTGGAGAATCTGGGCATACTGGGGCAATGCAGCAATTGCCTCATGTACACAGACAACCCTCTCCTTCTACCATCCAACACTACAACCTGTGAGAGATGCACTTACATAGCCAAAATGGAAGCAAAGCTCTCTCCACCCAAGATTGTGCTAGACAGTCAAGAGGAGAAGGTTAACACCCGCACTACACCTCAAGCAACACATAGCCCTTCCAAACTCACACCAGCAACACCCACTTATAGCAACACTAAATCCACATATGCGGAGGCCCTTAACTGTAACCTACCCAAGCAACAAAGACCTCTGAAGCTGAAATGCAAACAAACACCAATCACAACCAAAGTGTCATATAGCTCACAACGCCAGTGTGCCACCCAGCAACAGCCCCTAAGGCAAGACAACGTACCTAACACTTTAGTCATTGGTGACTCTATAGTCAGGCATACTGATAACCCACTCACCAGGCTGAGCAAGGAGAAAATTACAGTCAGCTGACTGTCGGGTGCCAGGATCTGCCACATAACGCACGCACTCAGGTCACTCCACAACAAGTTCAACTATGACTCTGTCATTGTCCATGTTGGAGTGAATGACCTGAGACATACCTCCCTGGACTACATGAAAAGAGACATGGAAGAGCTCTCGGATCATGTGGCCCAGGTAGGTATGACCCTAGCCCTGAGTAGCATCCTGCCTTCGCCCAGAATGATACCACAATATAAGGACAAAATGATTGACTTCAACAATTGGCTAAGCTTCTGGTGTCATTCAAAGGGGATCCAGTATATGTCTGCCTGGGATGACATGATTGACAGGCCACAATGCTTTACCAGAGATGGTCTGCACCTGTCACCCCTGGGATTCAGGTTACTGGCTAAAGCTCTTGCTGCCCCTATAGTGCCTTTTTTAGGCAAATTTCAAAGGACAAAACCACCACCGTAACAGGTACAAGCATGCAAAATTTGAAGGTAATGCTACTCAATGCTAGAAGTCTAAACCTCAAAATGCACACTCTCAAGGCACTCCTAAAAATGGAGAACATTGATATCTGTGCAGTAACTGAGTCCTGGTTCAAGGATCCAGAGAGCACCCCTGCAATACCAGGCTACAACTCTTACCACACTTTTCGGCTACCAAACCAGGACCAAAACACTAAAGGTGGAGGAGTGTCCATATTCACCAAGGATATTCACACCACCAGGCTAGTTGCCCAACACAATGTGTCTGAAATTCTCCAGGTGCAACTAACACTAGGTAAGACTGCAATCCAAATTGTAGCTTGCTACAGATCCCCCACCATACCCCATGATTCTCACTACACCTTTCTAAACATACTGGAAAATATTAAGATACAACCAAACACCCTAATACTGGGTGATTTCAACTACACTGCCATTAACTGGGAAAACTACTCTTGTACCAACACCTTTGCCCAACAGTTCTTGGAATTCATGAATTCCAGTGCCCTGGATCAACTAATCCATAGTCTCACCAGGGGCTCCAATATCCTAGACCTGGTAATTACCAACATGGGAAATCAATGCTCCATGCCTATGGCCAACCCCTTGTTGGTCAGGTCAGACCATAAGATAATTACCCTAAACATCCACGTCCCACCCCCACTCCCCAGTAAGGAAACCTCCATAAAAAACTTCTCCAAAGCCAACTTCATGCAACTCAAGTCAGAAGTGACAAACTTTAGGACACTCATGCAGACGGGAACTGAAAGTTTGACTGCTGAGTCCTACACTAAGGCACTGTATGAGCACATCCACTCATGCCTGAATCGTACCATCCCAAATAGAACCAAGATGCTCTCCTCCAATAAAAGAAAGCCAATCTGGTGGTCCCCTGCCATAAACCAACTTTACAACAAAAGGAGGAAACTGTTGCAGAAAAGAGGAAAATCCCATGATGCAAAAAATTCCCTTACCAGCCTCAGTAAGGAGCTGAGATCCCTTGTAAAATCCTCCAAAGCTAGTTACAAAAATAAAATTTCCAAAGATTCCAAAGACAACCACAAGGCATTCTATAACTATGTCAATAATTTAATTGCCAATGCTCAGATCTTCTCTGAGCTACAACAGAATGGGATTAAATATACTGATCCCAGGGATATTGCCAATATCCTGGCAGATCGATTTGTGCCAACTTCACCACCTCTCACCCCCTAAATGGCCCATCTCAATACCGGAAGATTGCCAAATTCCAGTAATAACAGCCACACAGGTAAAGAATGCACTCTCCAAAGCTAAGAATACAGCATCCATGGGACCAGATGACATCCCAAGCTGTGCACTACATAAACTACAAAATGAACTGGCACCTCAACTAAGTGTCATGTTTAATCATACCATCACCTCAGGATTTGTGCCCACTAAGTGGAACACAGCTACAGTTATCCCACTCCACAAGGGGGGATCCACCTTGGATCCTGGGAACTACCGCCCCATCAGTCTGATAAGCCTGATCTGCAAGGCCATGGAATGTATTATCATGGAACTTATAAACAAAGATATTGGCAACCTTAAACACTCGACCCCACCCAGTTTGGGTTCATGAAGGGCCAAGTTTGTCTCCTGAACATGATTGACTTCTTTGAATCAGTCTCCAGAGCTGTGGATGAGGGTAAGACAGTCCACACTGCCTATCTGGACCTTGCCAAGGCCTTTGACACCAACCCCACTCTGGAATCATAGATAAACTTACTAAGCTGGGCATTAATCCCTACATCACTTGATAGGTTGCCAACTGGCTTACTAACAGAACCCACACTGTAACTGTTGCTGACTCCAAATCCAGCTCCAGACAAGTGACAAGTAGAGTACCTCAGGGTTCAGTCCTGGGGCCGCTCTTGTTTGGCATCTCCTTCTCTGAAGTACAGGCCAACACTAAGGGATTCTGGCTAACAAAGTTGGCAGATGACTGCAAACTGGGAGCCATTACTGAATCCACAAATTATGTGGATACTCTACAAAAGGGCCTTACAGAAACAGATGCTTGGTGCCAGAGCCATGGGCCCAAGCTCAATGCCAAGAAATGTATAGCTATCCCCTTTGGGGAAAAACATGTACCTATGAATTACCACATAGGTGGCAGTACACTAAACACTGAAAGTGTGATAAGAAACTTAGGGACACAGATGGACAGTGGTCTCACCTTCAATAACCACATCGCCAGAACAGTCAGGAAACCCTTCTATGTGGCATACCTCATCACTAAGGACTTTTCATCCAGAAAAAAGGAGGCCATTGTCCCACTGTACTCATCCCTCATTAGACCCATTATAGGATACAACATCCCATTTGGTATGTACCTCTCAAGACATCTGCAACAACTGGAAAGGCCGCATAAATACCTCACTAAAAGAATCACAGGCCTAAGGCAGATGCCCTATGCTGACCGCCTTAAAAAACTCCAGCTATACTCTGTCGCATATCGTTTATTCAGAGGCGATCTCTGTTTAACATACAAGGTCATGTCAAACCCAGAGCTGTTGGACATGCTACACTTAAAGAAATCCCAGTCCTTCAGAGCCACATGGTCCAGGGATCTAAACCTTGTCATCACAATAAACAAAACATGCTGGAGGGATAGGTTCCTGACCCAGAGTCTCCCCAGACTCTGGAATAGACTGCCCATACATGTCAAGCAAAGCGCCTCCTTGGCCCTCTTCAAAAGGAACCCTGATGATTGGATGGGAGAAAGGAAATTCACCCCGGGGATCACGTCAGTTGCCCTGCAAGATAGGGGTCCAGGAAAGTAAATAGTGTGGGAAGAAATAGCCAGGGAATTGTTATGGCTAGGCTTGTATATGCCCTAGGGCCGATAGCCTAGTACCAACCTATGAACCTATGAACCTATCCGCATAAAGAATAATATCTGAGGAGGAGAAGTCATCTGCTATATCATTAATAAAGAGGAAGAACAGTAAGGTCTCCAAAACACAACTTTGGAGGAAGTATGCATTGAGTATGCTGAGAGAAGAGAACTGCTTGTTATGGACTTGGAATGTTCCATTTTCAGATAACATTGGAACTACTTAATGGTGTTGATTCCAAAGCTGCATTTTCTGAGTTTACAAAGGAGATGGTTGTGATTTACACTTTCAGATGCTCTTGATATGTCTATTAAGAGGTCAGCAGTTATGAAACTGTCAATGATATTACTGCAGATGGTGTCAGTTGGAGTAAACAGGGCTGATGATGCACAGAATGCATTTCTGGAGCTGTACTGTTTGGATGTAAGTAAAGTAGGCCATAGTTAATGTGCTTGAGACGTATTCTGTATAATTTTGAGAGGATTGAGATGGATCAGAAGTCTTTGAGGAATTTAGATAAGGAAAGTTTAAGGAGAGGGATAAAATTAGGAATACTTAAAGGCTGATGAAACTAGTCCTGAAGTTAGAAAAAGACTGAATATATAAGTGAATGGTTTGGCAATTTTTTTCAGTGGCTCTTCTTAAAAAGCAGAGAAAGTGTTTCAAATGTGGAGAAGAGAGTTTTAAAATTTTAAGGAGTGATTTAGTTCCCTTAAAGAAATTTCAATGAGGCAGAAGATATAATCTGTTAAAGGGATAAAGTTGAGTGGGATTTATATTTTTGATGTGATGTAAATGGGGTGACAGAAAAAGGAAAAGAATTAGTGATGCCTGTGATAGTAAAAATCAAAAAGATTTGTAGTACTTAAATGTAATCAAGGAGGTATTACTGGTATCTGAACCGGAGCTCTGGGAAGAGTCAGTGATTTGTCCAATAAGGTGTTCTAATAATTTTCCCAAAATGCTTTTGGGCTGGTAGTTAAAGTATAGTCATTTAGCTTGGTCTGTTGCTATTCTTAATTTTTCTTAATGTTGGCTGCTGTGAAGTCTGTTATATATTTTCGGGTTTACCCAGGCTTTATTTTTCTGTTTCATCAAGTTTTTAATGTAATTAAAAAGCCACATTTGTAACGTCTAAGACCTTTGCTTATAATTGGAAATGATGAGTCCTGAATAGCTAAGAAGAAGTCGAAGAGGAAAGTTAGAGTAGCTATGGAATATTGTAGTACATACAAGGGTGACAAGTCTATGCCATTTAGAATGAGCTCTAAAGTGGCTAGTTTGTTCTCAGGAAAAGGTTGGTCAATCAGCGCCTGGGGTGGAGGTTTAATTGTTTTGAAGAACCATAAGGAATGAGCAGGGCAATGGTCACTTAGATTGTTAAGTGGATTGTGAATATTGCAACAACAGTGACAGATGCTAATGATAATTACTTCCAATGCTCTCAGCAACATTTTTTAAACCCCTAAAGCCATCTTGGCTTACTCACAGCACCTGCCAATTCCCTTCAGCTCGTGGTGTATCTCATTTGACCACTGTCCCTGTGAACGGGTTCTCTCTCAGTCCCCCAGTGGCTGAATCCTTGGCCATTGGCCACATCTGCAGTGGAGAAACCAGCCACAAGGACTCAAGGGTTTTGGAAAGAAGATAGGTTACTGTAGGTGTCTAGCTACATTTCCCTCTTAGCCTGCTACTGTAGAAAGTACCTGGTCTAAAACAGAATTAACGGGATCTACCCACACGGCTAGGGACAGCAGCTGCACCCCCACCCCAATCTGTTGTAAATACATTCCCCAGTTAACTTTTTATTTTTAGTTATCAGCAAACCAAGATAAAGCCCTAGGCAAAAAAATGTAACCCAGTAGATACACTGGAATTGCCCACTTGTAAAACAGAGGCAAAAAGCTACTTAAACTAATACTTTTTGTCTGCTTCAAACTAGGTATCTACCCAGAAAGGACACCGCTAAAATCAGGTCTATATATTGTTTTCCCTACTAGATTCTAATAACTCCTAACAATTTGGCTATTTAGACACTTACCCTGCAATCTTTAGCCTGGGGGTCTATGAACTCAGGTCTATAGAGTGTTGTTTACTGCATTTTCTACTCAATTTCTCCTGAGTGTGATTTTCTACAAGAACTAACTACTTCACATAACTTGTAACCACTCCCACCTTCCTCCTCCAATATTGTCTCAGCAAAGTTTTTTTAAACCCCTGGCGCCATCTTGGCTTACTCACAGCAGCTGCCAATTCCCTTCAGCCCGTGGTGTATCTCATTGTAAGTGTTTGAGCTTTATTTTTTACATTGCAGCTAAGGACTCTACAACCTCAATTGTTCTATTGTTTTGTCACTCTCAGCATGGCTACTGTTGCAGAACTGGTTTCCTATTTATAAAAGTTGTAGACAAAGTGTTAAAATGTATCATTTTCCAGTCTGACTTGGTGCTTAGTGCTGCTAGCACCTTCAGATGCTATAGTATCAAACTGAGTTGCTTCTCCTCATCACTTTTGTTTAGTAAAAATATTTTAGTTAAAACAGATGCTAAGCAGTGTGACTGTGTGTTCTGTTTTTCAGTTTGAAGGAAAGCATTAAGTTAAATACAAAACACCATATTATGGATAAAGACCTGTTTTGCTGCCAAGTCCGTGATCCTTAGTTGTTTTAACCGCTGTACCATGAGAAATATTATAGCAATGTAGATATGTAAATGTCTGTGTTGCGATATTTAAGTACTGTTGTATACAATTGTTGATAGTTTACTACTGCTATATCTGTGATAGAACTGTCTCTTTATATTCATGGGCTACCTAAATTATCTTGTATATCTCACTAAGTAAGGTGTTTTTTTTATGTCAAGGGCTTCATATGCGAATGCATAACAGTTGCCTGAGCCTTTTTTACTAAACACTTTGTACCTGTGTAAATAGTATAACGTGCTGCTACTCTTAAACCCAATATCCTTCTTGCCTGGGTGATAATTTATTATTTCAGTTACTTTTTACAGCTCTTCTCTCTCATTCCCCTTTCAGAGACCTTAACGTAATCATTGTTTTTGTCTCCATCTTTTCATTTATTTGCCACTGTCCCGTGAACGGGTTCTCTCTCAGTCCCCCACTTGCAGAATCCTTGGCCATTGGCCGCATCTGCAGTGGAGAAACCAGCCACAAGGACTCAAGGGCTTTGGAAAGAAGATAGGTTATTGTAGGTGTCAAGCTACGTTTCCCTCTTAGCCTGCTACTGTAGAAAGTACCTAGTCTAAAGCAAAATTAACTGGCTCTCTACCCACATGGCTAGGAACGGCAGCTGTACCCCCACCCCCATCTGCTGTAAATACGTTCCCCAGTTAACTTTTTCTTTTTAGTTATCAGTAAACCAAGATAAAGCTCTAGGCGAAAAAAGGTAACCCAGTAGATTCACTGGAATTTCCCACTTGTAAAATAAAGGCAAAAAGCTACTTAAACTGCCACGTTTTGTCTGCTTCAAACTAGGTATGTACCCAGAAAGGACACAACTGAAATCAGGTCTATAGATTGTTTTTCCCTACTAGATTCTAATAACATCTAACAATTTGGCTATTTAGACACTTACCCTTCAATTTTTAGCCTGGGGGGGGTTCTAGCCCGCTCCCTTTGCTATGTTCACTTTGCTCCCCTCCCTGCCCCCTATTACCACCCGCCCCCAATACCTCTACATTTATTCTTAGCCTTAACCTCACCCCTAATTGCCAGCAATTAGGCTACACCACTACTCACCCCCTCCCCCTACATGCAAACACAATCATGTTACTACCTAATATAATAACAATCCTAACCTGCGTAGTCCTAGCTCACATTACATCCTACCAAGGTTCCACAGTCACATGCCCTAACAACTTTCACTGTACTCTCAACACCCTCCCTCAACCATTTACATTATAACTACACAACCCCTGCCACCAAAACCATCCTTCCAATACACACACTCCATTACCAAACACCTAACATATAAAACATATCCTAAACACCCTCTATAAACTAGCCCTCAATGGAGACATCCATCCAAACCCTGGTCCTCCCAAATCCACCCCAACCACAAACCCTTGTCTAAGCAACCCTCCCACAACTCAACTCCTAGCCATCAAGAAACAACAGACCTACTTATGATGTCCATAAACATCAGAAGCATATGCAATAAAATCCAAGAACTACATGCCAGCATAAGCATTAATTCCCCAGATATTCTCTTTCTAATTGAAACCTGGCTCACACCTCACATCAAAAGTGAGGAAATACTTCCACCTGAATACAACATCCTTCGCATAGACAAATTGTCCAAAAAAGGAGGTGGTGTAGCATTGATATTTAAACACCACCTCAGTATTCAACTCCTGAACTCATCTGCCCCTCACCACAACTGCCTCTCACCACAACATTGAAGAAATCCTTTATGCCAATCTCAAACTAAACCCAAACAAAACAATCAATATCATAGGATGCTGTTTCCCACCAGGGCAAAATACCACACCCCTAGAAAATCTCCTGAGCTGGGCTACTCTATCTTTACCCCAAGAAACCACCATTCTTGGTGACTTTAACATCAACTGGTTATCCTGTAATAACAGTCTCCCACCCATTCACCTTAATCTCCATGGGTTCACTCAACTAATCCAATCCCCTACCCGAATCAACAAAAACCCTAAAAATCATACCTTACTTGACTGGATCCTAGTCAACAAAGCCCCTGACTCTTACCTAGCAGGCTGCTTACCTGACAGCCTTAGTGACCACTCCCCCACTTTCCTAATTCAGCACCACACAAACAGTCTGAAGCCCAATATCCACAGGCATATACAGAACAAGTCCAACTTCAACCCCAACTCCTTCATCTCCTCCCTGCAAAAAATTAACTGGTCATCACTAAAATACCTCAACTTAGATGAGGCTGTCCACTTCTTCAACAGTACCTTCCTCTCCATCCTAAAAACCCATGCTCCTGTAAGAAATGCCAAAGTCAGATCCAGGCATGCCCCATGGTTACAAAAGACCACCAGAACCCTAATGAAATCAAGAGATAAGGCCTGGGAGCACTGGCGACTAGCAAACAATAACTCAGATAGGCAATCATTCCTTGAACTGCGCTATAAAGCCAAAAAGCATATAAAATTAGACAAATCCCTCTACTATAAATCCACCCTAAACTCTAACAATCACAACCCTAAGCAATTATGGTCCACTATTAACAATATCCTCCACCCAGGAAAGGTTGATACCCCCCAGCCGTCTATTCCCCCCTCTTCCAGCAGTATTGCTGAATCCTTCAACAAACACTTCACTGAAACTATAACATCTCTAAACAAACAACACTTCCCTACAACAGCCCCCCCAACTCCTAACCCTAAACCCCCTACTCCTCTTCTTCTTCACCTCAGTACCTGCCTCCAACATAAAAAGACTATTGTCAAAACTTAGAACCACCAAACTCGCAGCTGACAACCTCCCCTCTGAATACTTGAAAATTGCATCTGATACACTAGCCTACCCAAGTTCAATTCTAATCAACCATTCCATAACAGAAGGCTATGTTCCCTCGATATGGAAAATATCCCAGATCATTCCCCTCCACAAAGGCACCTCCTCCACTATCCTCTCCAGTTACTGCCCCATTGCTATCCTCTATCCTCTCTTGAAGATACTTGAAAAATGTATCAACACCCAGGTCTCCAACTACCTCCTAGCTAATAATCTCTTCTCCAAAACCCAACATGGTTTCAGGCCATATCACAGCACTACCTCCACTCTGCTCTCCTTCACCAACACTATACTTCATCACAAAAACAATGGCCTCTTCTCTACTACCTTATTTCTAGTTCTCTCAAAGGCCTTTGACATGGTATCTCATGAGCTACTACTCTCTACTCTCCCCAGCTTCTCCTTCTCACAACCAGCCTGCAACCGGTTCCACAGCTATCTACACAGATGCCAGCAATCTGGGACAATAACACATCACTTCACCTCCCAGTTACTCTCAGAGTTCCCCAAGGGTCTATCCTTAGCCCTCTGCTATCCTCACTCTTCACTAACAGCCTACATACTGCCACCACACAAGCATCTTATACAGTATGCAGATTACTCTACTCTCATCTGATCTGCCCCCACTCTACCAGAACTACAACAAATAACACAGGAATCATTCTCTTCTGTAGAAAGCTGGCTATCCAATGCTCAGCTCCTACTCAACCGAAGTAAGACAAAACTTCTCCTGTTCCAACCTGCCAAAGCCACTCAAAAACACTTCAACATTCTTGTCAAAGACAATACCATCATCTGTCCATCAAAACACACAAAATTACTTGGAGTGGAAACAGACAACAAACTTTGATTTGACACCCACATATCTCTCACAATAAAAGAAGTTCACAAGAAACTTGGTGCATTATATTGAAGTCGTCAATTCCTAACCAAGGCAGCTAGAATCTCCATAGCCAATTCCCAGCTAATCTCCACCCTACTCCATGCATCCCCAGTGCTTACCAGCTTTAGACAGACAGACCTACACAAGCTGGATGCCTGTTACAACAAAATTGCTAAATTTGCCACTGGAACCTTCTACCACAGCCATCATTGTATCTCCCTTAAAGAACTAAACTGGCTAGAACTCCCACAACTCCTTCACTTTAATCAACTCACCCTTGCTCATAAATGTATTAACCACCCCTTAACATCCCTTCCCTTCAAACCCTTCTCCAACCTTATCACTCCACTAGGTCCCTAAGATCAAGCAACAAAAATCAACACACTGTTATCAAACCCAAAAACTCAGCAGGAGAAGCCATATTTTCAGGTACTGTATCTAAACTTTGGAACAATCTTCCACCCTCTATAACTACTCTACCTTCCAGCAGCCTTTTCAAGACTGCACTCAAATTCCACTTAAATTTGCACTGGCTTTGTCCTTGCTCTAATCCAGACTAATACCCCCACCCACCATTACCCCCCACTTAGACTCTTAACCCAACTATACTACCGCCACTGCTAACCACAGTCAGAAATAGCTGGTTGTCTTTACATACTTTAACATCTTGTCTGACAACTTTGTTACTAATATTATAAATGGCAAGAAACTATCTTAACTTGCAACATTTTCTGTATATACTGTTGATAATCAATATCTTGTTATTGTATTAAAGCCAACAACCTGTAATGTTGTTTACTATTGCTGCAACTTTGTATCTCTATCATGTACATGATGTGGAGCTTTTCTCCCGGGCATCAGCTGAAAAAAGGACCTGCGTCCAGTCAGAATTTCCCAGTAAACCAATGTAAATAAATAAATAATAAATAAATGATTCTGAGTTTGGAAGCTGTTCCTTGTAGGATTATTCACTAACTGGTCAAGGCTGAAATGTTGCCTATGGCATTAAAGTTAAAGTTCCTTAGGATTATTGTGTTTTAGGGCAAATACTAAGGAACATTCTCATTAACGTATTTTAATAGTGGGAATGGAGAATAGCAAGAGAATATATATAGCAGTAATGGTAAGTAAAGTATACTTGCCAATGCTGAAGTTCCCATATATCCAGTTGAGAGCCTTATCATCAGCTTCATTTGTGTTAGATTAGTCAATAATATACAGGGGAATGTTTTGCTTGGCAATAAGAATAATGTCCCCACCTAGTCTATGCCCTGGTATATGATCATAGATTGTTATTTTTAAGTCAGGTCTCTATTAAGACTACAATATGTGTGTTTTCAGTACTTAAAGATCACATTTATAGGTCTGAAATGGAATTTTGGGATAAAGCTCTATTTCATAATTATTGTAAAGATTTTAGCTTCTATTTAGCATTTGTCAATTTTTTTAAAGAAATTTACACTGCAAGTGTATTATTAAATAATTTAGTACTTACGCACACATTCTGTTTCCATGTCTTGACTATTCTGTTTTGCATTTTGCTTGTAGGTGGCCTTACTGAGTATATACTTTGGAGTGTGTTTCTCTTCCCACAGACTCATCAGTGGTGTGAGAAGGACACTTCTAATTGCTTTTCAAGTAGTTAAGAATTAGAAAGATACATTTTAATTAATTTCATAATGGTTAGGCTAATTAAAATGATAATGTAATCAAATATATGTTTTGATTTTTTTATAACAACTTTTGTTGGAAGGTGAGTGAAACATTACTAGTTTATTGCATGTGTGAGGGTCAAGTAAAAGAAGACAGCAGACTATACAGAATGTGATGCTTTGAAGTGTGAAGGTGCTGTTTATTTTTTTAATTAAACTAATTGTTTTTAATAACTCAATTAAATAATAGCTGTGTCTGATATGGCAGTATTGACAGTGTCATAAGTGCCTGCTGTTGTAAGAAATATTACCACTTTGGGCACTGTACACAGTGAAATAAATTGAACTCCTTGTTTTGAATATAAGTTAATTAGCATTGTTTTTCAAAAGGAAAACTTCAAATTAGATTTAATTATAGATTTGTTTACTGCCTATGTCGGATGGAGCTGTAGACCCTGTCATGAGTGAGGATAATCATACTTCTAAGCTTTCAATGACTGTCAGGTACATCTCTGATTTTGTCTAAATTTGTATATCTTTCCCTCTGAATCCCTCCTAAAACTGGTGAGTTTTAGAAATGAGATACTAAATTTCACATAATAATTAATAAAAGTAATTTAGTTATAAACTTATTTTCCTTCAGAAAATGAATATTAAAGTACATTGTCATGTTCTGTAAATGTATCAGGTAGTATTTTTTTAAAATCCCTGAGAGCTATGAGGCCAATAGAAAAAAAAAACACATTGGAATAAAAGCCAAATCTGGAAAGATTTCAAATCATTGGCTGGGAGGATGGCTTAATGGTTAAGGTGTTTGCCTTACAAACACAAGGTGCAGGGTTTGAGTCTCACAAGGGATATTTGCTAGGCTTAAAATGGCTTGTAAAGGCAATTAGCCTAGTAATAATCTATGAATCATATGTAGTTCTCAATGAATCAGGGACAAATCTTAACAGGAACAGAAACAAATCCAGAAATAACCAGGGACAAGCAAAGGCACTTTCAAAATATTATTACTATTAACTTGAGATATTGACAGAATAGGAGAATATGATTTAACATTCATTTTCTGAAGTAAAAGACGTGTATTACAAAATACAGCAGAATGATCACATCTCTTAACCTTGAGGTCATACCCTTTGTAATAAGCTGAAGTGCAAAAATAGAACTTTATTGCAACAGTGGTAATTGAAGGACAGCTTGTTGTCTACATAGATTCACAAGTCTATAATTACTCAAGTAATTTGTTTGCTGTAGGATACCATTATAAATGTTTTTTTTAATCACATATTCGTTAGGGAAATGCCCTCTTAATCCAAAATGATCCTTTTCATAGACGTACAGATGAGGCTGGTCAGACATATGGGTCAATAATTTTAATGGCTTGTTGATGCCCTGCCTTTGTGCAAGGAAATAACAGTAGCAGTCTTCTATTTATGAAGCATAAAGCTTGTTTGTAGTCTGACATTGAATAGGTGGTGCATGGTGTCTGACAGGTTACATGTCAGGCTGACCAGTAAGCAGCAGTGGAAAATGTGGGTATAAGTGGAGTTATTGATACATGTTTTAATGCTTTGGAGAACAGTCCAGCAGTGCAGGATTAGAATGCCTTCCACACATGTAGACCAGCTGATGCACAGTCAGGGACCAAAGGTCAAGGTGTTTCAATCTATATCAATTACAAACTCACCTCAATAGGAGTCAGACAGGGTGACATGCTTGAGCTTCTCCATGTTCTAGTTAAAGTCGTATTATATCCTTGCAAGATGTTGATTCCCCTCTATGATTCAAGAAGCCCATAGCATGTACTTGTACTTTTGAAGGCTCTCTCCATTTCACACAATACCATATTCATGGGTAATTTCAACTACCCAACTGTAAACTAAATTACTTACATGACCACAAACTTTCTGCCCAGAGATTCTTTGAGTTTGTAAATATAAACACATTGAACCACATAGTCTGTACACCTACTAATTGTGCAGGGTCTATATTATATGATCAAAACTTTAGTTAGTCGAATAACTAAAGCTCGATCACTAAATGTCAAAGTCCCAAAACAGTGAATGGCAGCTTCCACACAGGGAGACAATGCCATTTGTCCCAACTAAAAAAAAAAAAAAAAAAATTAAACACAAATCAAGTGGGGGGCTTCACCCCTTACCTCCCCGACGTGGAGGTCTGTGGACCCCACACCTCCCATAACTAAATATACCAACTCCAAGATCACTCCACACTGTAGAAAAAGCAAAATCCAAGTAATGGCCAAACAAATTGTTTCCATGTGTGGAAACTGCTGTTCGCGGTTTTGCGACTTCAACATTTAGTGATCGAGCTTTAGTTATTCCACTAACTAAATTTTGATCATATAATATAGACCCATTGTACAAAACATATTCTGTGACTCCATCTAATGCCATAACATTTTGGGAGAATTGTAAGGCAAACCAAAATGTAATGTTACCCTAACCCAAACCATGGGAATACAGCTGCCAATGCAGAAGCATTCTCAGAAACCCTGTACAATCATGTCAATAAATGTATAAAGACAGTTGTACCTAAAATAAGTCCAGAACTAACAAATAACACTCTTGTTGAATCAAAACATAAACAGATATTAGAATAATATGTAGAAAGTTATAGTAATAATCATGAAGTGCAATGCACAGCAGGCAATTAAGGATGATAAGGTATGTATGTTATTGGAGTATTAACTCCCTTTCAGTTGTGATGTAAGTCCCAATGCCATAGGCTGATAGCCTCTATATTACTGGAAAGTTTTTTCCCTCCAGTTAAACAAACCCCAAGAGTGTTACTGTACTTAGAGAATGTGCCACCACTTAATTTTTTGTTATATATTTCAGATATAAAATATTTCCTCTTCCAAATGATTCAAATTTATTGCACTCACACACACACATATACACACACACACACACACACACACACACACACACACACACACACACACACACACCACTTACAGCCAGTTTAAGTGAATTCACAGCAAATGATTAATTCTGATAAAATTAATCAAAAAATACAATTTATTGCAACTGCTATACTACGCCCCCACCATGCCTCCTTACTCTAGTGTAGTTTGCCTCTGCTCTGCCTTGCACAACATAAGATTTGTTGTTAAACCACTAATGATTAAGGTCAGTCAATTATGACATACATTAGAGGCAGTTGTTAAACCACTAATGATTAAGGTCAGTCACTTATGATATACATTAGAAGTACAGACTTATTGTAATAGAAATGCTGCTAATGGACTGCCTGATGCCATCTAAAGATGCTGTATCTCTGTATCTTTCTTGCTCACCTTCTCTCATTCTCTGTCACACAGGTACACACACACACATGCAATTTTTTTAATGTCTTTAAATTTCTTTAAACTGTATTTTGCAACTCTAATCATATAAATCCTATATGAGAAATAACTGGGTCTATATACTTAATCCAAATTTCCATGTGTCATTTTTAGTGTGTAAGCAAAGATTTCAGAAGTGTTCAAAGCCTCAGAAGTAATACATACAGGTGACTTCTCTAATTCTATCTCTATCTTGATCTTTATCTCTATCCCTTTCTCTATCTCTCTTTCACTCTGGCATTTTGTGCGTGACACATCAGACTTTTAAGTAAAGTGCTGCAATGAAGGCAATCAAGATCAGAGTGTGTTTTCCATCTGGAAAATAAATTGGCTTTAGAGATGCAAGAGGTAAGTTACTGATAAATAATTTACTCATTGCATGTAAATGCCATTTTTTAATGGATTGTGCTATTTAATATTTTTAAGCATGACTGTTAGTATTATGGTATGTGTTTTGATTGCAATGTGCAATTTTAAGCCTTTCTGTTGAAAACATATATATTTCTTTATGGTGTTCATGTTCATTAATTGATTTTTGATTTTGACAGGGACTTAAATTGTTGTTTTTAGTTATTATTTTGTTATACTTACCTAAACTGTCTTACTATGTTTTATTGTGGAATTTTGTTCTATATTGCTCATTATTTCTTTTTATTTTTTTAGCTACAGCTATGTAAAGTGAGCCAGAGATGTGTTTGTGTTTACAATGTTCCAGTGGTATATTTTACTTGGTGTGTTTATGTAATATTCTTTGCTATGAAGTGTTGCAATCACAATCTTTATTCACCTTTGAACAGTATTTTGAAGTTTTTATTTAACACAAACTTTTCTTGAAAATACAATAATAATAATAATAACTTCCTAATGTCATTTTTGATTTGTGTAGGGGGTGAGTTTATGAGAAAATTATTTCACCGAGTCAAGTAAAGTGTTTGTAAATATTTTTAGGTTATACAACCAAGGCATGTTTTATATTCTCTGTTTATGCAATTTCATGTAAATGCCTCATACAGTTACATCTAAACCATGACTGTTTCAGTTTTTTTTTTTTAATGTCAAGAACCAAACTCGAGGTGGAAAGGAACTGGGTGAAAAAACACAAGTTACTAATAATCCACACAAAACACCCAGTCAGGCATACTGGCCCCAATAAAGGCAAGGAAGCCACTCTGATCTTAATAAAAAGTAAAAACTTTTAATATACAAAAAAGCAATCTTCATTAAGCACTTTCATTCTACACAGGGAATTTCATCAGAATGCTTGAAAAACAAATACTCCCATTAATATAATACTAACAATTAAGTAATACAACACACCCATGGTTCTTGAAGTAATACTATTCAATTAAATTCAACTAAAGGAATTTCAATTAGGTATTTCAATTAAGTACTTCCAACTTGCCCACCCAAAAAGACCTTATGTGAAAGTATGTTGTGTCGCCACAGCGGAACTCCGGTCTGCTAATGATTGGCAGTAGATTTTTTTTTTTTTTACGTGCCGAGTTGCCGGCCCTGACGCACAACCTTCAACGAAGGTATGCCCATTTACGCATGTCTCCACACACAAGACGCTCTAGCTGAGAATGTAACGGGACAACATCTTGCTGTGAGGCGACAACGCTACATATAAAATGTAGAAATATATATATATATATATATATATATATATATATATATATATATATATATATATTCTAAATTCATCCCTTGGTTACAAGACTCTTCTCTTAAGAGCAGGTACTATGGAGTAGTGCTCATTTAAAATTAGGGGGGACCATGCCTGCTCAGCTGCCACATAAGCTCATTATACTCCAAGTTATTTTCCCAGTCATCACATCTGTCAAATTTTTTAACCTGTTCCAAAACCCAAAACTTAAAACAGAATTCAGAATATACTAGGGAATGCTTGTGTAAAGCATTCATCTCTTTTCCTTCACTAATATCGCAGTTATGTTCATAAATTATTTGTTTAAGTTTTCTTTCTGTTTTTCCTACATAGTATGCAAAACAGGTTGTACAGAAAGCCAAGTATAACACCCCTCTAGTATAACATGTAATATTCTCTAGCTTTTAAAGTTCCAATAGTACTCCAATGGTTTAATTCATCAGTATTGACTATATAAGGGCACTGAAGGCACATACCACACTTAAACGTTCCAACCCTGTTAACACTCCCATTTCTACTGTAAACCCTTTCAAAATAATTTTTCAAGCTGGCACCCCTTCTCAGTCCAAATTTTAATTTCCCTGAGAAAACCTCCAAACTTTTGGGTATACTGGAAAATATATCCTAGTATCTCTGAACAATTTTCTTTACTTACTGGGTGCCCTGATGGTAATTGGTTACAAAATAGGATCCACGGCTTTGGCCTGAGGATTGTTGTTACCCTGGGTTTCCACTGCCGTGGACTGACTTGATCCATTATCAATGAACTGGCTGTTACCCACACCTTTCCTATTGACCTAAAGGGATAAATATCTCATACCCCAGCCATGCAAAATATCATTCATAGTGGACATAACCAAATCCCTATGATAACTTTTAGCCATAATGAGTTCACCTATATAAAATAATTCTTTAACTAAATCTTCCTTCAAAGAGGTCATGCGGGCTGCCCTTACCATCTGCCCTTTGATAATATTCCTCTTTTGAAAGGAAGAATGTTCACTTTTAAAATGCAAGTAGGAGTTTGAAAAATGTTCTTTTCTATACAAAATAGAAATAAAACTGCTATTAACAATATATTTTTTAATGTTAACATCCAAAAAAATGCATCTCGGTGTGTCCAGTGTTGTGACTAAATACCAAAAGATTGGTGGTATTATTAATATGATCAATAAATGGATCTATTTAATTCATGGGGCCTTTCCATATATATATATATATATATATATATATATATATATATATATATATTTCTGCATTTTATACTTTCACATAAGGTCTTTTTAGGTGGGCCAGTTGGAAGTACCTAACTGAAATACCTACTTGAAATTCCTTTAGTTGAATTTAATTGAATATTATTAGTTCGGGAAAAGTGACTTCCATGGTGGTGCAGCGGTAGCGTTGTTGCCTCACAGCAAGAGGTTCTCCCGTTCAATTTTCAGCTTGGGTTGGAAGTGCCTTCTGTGTGGAGTCTGCATGTCCTCCCCGTGGTTGAGTGGGCGTTCGAAAGACATGCGTAGAATGGGCGTGCCTTTGTTGAAGGTTGGGTATTGGGCTGGCAACTCAACACCATAAAAACCAACTGCCAATTATTAGCGGACCGGAGTTCCGCTGTGACTACCCCTAACTGGAAAAAGCCGAAAGACAAAGAACAACAACATTATTAGTTCAGGAAACAATGGGTGTATTGTATTACTTAATTGTTGGTATTATATTAATGGCAGTATTTGTTTTACAAGCATTCTGATGAAGTTCCCTGTGCGGAATGAAAGAGCTTAATGCAGATTGCTTTTCTGTATATTAAAAGTTTTTTGCTTCCTTGCCTTTATTGGAACCAGTGTAT